>NW_027207101.1:0-43906 GCF_032191515.1 Phaenicophaeus curvirostris
AAGTTTTTAGCAATTAGTCAGCTCGAGATAAGCACAAAGAAAGAACTAACACTTAAGAGTAAACAGAATAGTAATAATTTAGCCGAAGCAACTGACACTTAAAGAATAGCAGAATAGTAGCTGCTCACACTTAAAGAATACACAGGATGACAGTTGTTTAGCTAAAGCAACATATTTCTATAAGCCTTTATGTAGGAAGGGGTCTGTCGCTAGATGATTTCTGATAAGCAAGACAAGTTATCTGGAACTATGATAGGAAAATAACACTGACAAGAATGCCAGGAATCTGGAGAACATGCATACAGGTTGAAGTTAAAGGAAGTTAAGACAATTGGCCTTATCCCTGAGAAGACACTGCACAGGCACAAACAGGAAGAAACTCTTCTCGAACCCATTATAATAAGAAGTGGGGAAAAGTTATGAATATGTGTAGGCGGTTTTTTGGAATTTTATGAATATGTAACACTTTACTGTATAAAGCCAAGACAAGTTGCCACGGTGGGCACACATGGCTTTTTTGAGAAATAATTCTCCCGTGTGTCTCAGCACTGAATAAACATACCTACTTTATAACTTCATAAGTTATAGAGTCATGATTCCGCGTGTGAGAAGGGAAGAAGCGAATTGGTTGGTGTGTGTGTTATAGTTGCATTAACAACACAACGTCCAAACGTGGATCAATTTACTATTTATTTAGATAGGAAAGCAAAAGCAGCGCTGGGCGGCCGGGGGAGTTGCAGCTCCACCAAGGCTCGCAAAGTTAGGTAATCTGAGCAACCCCTTTTATTCCCCCCTGAGTTCGTTTCACATCTTTGAAGATGCCCCCCACCTTCCTCTAGGGTACATGCAATCTCCATATGTCCAGATAATATATCAGCTAAGTTTACAGAGTTGTCTCAGTTCAGCAGTCTTCAAGGTTGTAGTCCTGTTTCTCATCAAACAATTCCTAACTCCTCTTCCTCCTTATCTCTGGGCCATTTGTTCCTTAGTTGCACAAGGCGGCATTCTTTGAGCTGGCTAATCAACGTCTGCTGGGGCCCGAGGTGATCTGTTGCTCTTAACTCTTGCTTCAGGAGATTTCAGAAGGCTTGGTTGTAAATTCAGTAGATACTTATCTATATACAAAACGTAACTTTTAGCATTTAGTTAAGATAGCATTGTGGCTTGTCTTTCTTACCAAACAAGATGTTCCTATGCTTTGAAACAGAAAGACCGCTGCTCATTTAGTTCGCTTGATCAGCAAATTATTTTCTGTTACTCATTACAATTGGAGACCCCGAGGGAAATGGGACAGGGGGCGGGTAAGCCTAATCCCGGAAAAAGCCGGCGTACATCCCTCCGGACAGTCTATTAGGGAGGATGTTAAGGGAATTTGTGCCCACGGGCCACCAGGTAGGGTGGAAGGGGGCATAGGATTTGTGGTTGCTCCTTTAACAGGAATAGAGGTGCAGCAATTTAGAAGCCGTACCTAGGGGACAGAATGCTAGTAGGGCATTCAACAGTATAAGGAGGACACTCCAACAGAATGATTGGAGGGGGTGAAACAGAACATGCCCAGGGTCGGAGGATATTTAGTGAAGAGGAAGAAAGAGTACTGCTAAAACTGGGGGCAAGCAAGAGCTCGGAAGGGTTATGGGATTTACCGGATGGGAGACAGATGTTAAACAAGCCCATAGCCCAAGAAGTGCACAGATGTTTAGGGGTGTATGGGTTGGCTATGCAATCCTTAGGAATAAGGTGGGACATACCCCCTGGCACCCCCAGAGTTGTGGCAGGGTAGAACAAATGAATATAGAGACTCATTTGTCATGGGTACAGTGTCTCCCTCTAGCAGCTCTCTTGAGGATCTGCACACGTCCCCGTGTGGATGTAGGGGTATCACCCTATGACATGCTGTTTGGACCCAACAAAAAGAGAACTCCCAGACATTCCAACCGGAACTCAGAAAATCTCTAACGCCAGAATGGGAAGGTCCCTTTCAGATTCTCCTGACTACAGAATCCACTGTACGGACCAGGGAACAAGGGTGGACTCATGCCTCGCGGGTTAAGGGACCGGTGGACGAGACAGAACCTGAGTGGACAATCAAAGCTTCCCAGGATCCACTGAGATTCACGCTACAGAAGAAGTAAAGGAGAAGACTGACGGAGCTGTCGGAAACAAACTTATTACAGTGGGTTGGACTGAATAACTGAGATTTCCTTAATGCGGTAGGGAAAAGGGGACCTGAGGGGATTTACCTGACCCCTTCAAACTGGGCGGTAACCTTTGATTGGGAGAATATCCCTTGTTTTATTTGTGTGAATTTAGAATCTCAAGGAGGCGAGGGGACCCAAACTTGGCACCCAGCATTAGATGTCTTAATTGGAATACTGAACAAAGGGGAGCCAATATCATTCGATTTGACTGTGGGAGGAATAAATTAATCCCAGAAATTTGGGATGTTTGGGAGAAAGATTGGGAAAAGGCCACTGAAAGGTGCAAAAAGTGCTTTAAGTGGAAATCCATTAAAAGAGGAAACAGGCTTAAAGAGCCAGACCTCTAGAAGGACAATTAACCCATCAGAACTATAACCTCTGACTCTGTCATCAAGGAGCAGTCCGTCCTGCAGGCAAAAATTCTCTGCCACCAAGAAGATCATTGCATCGGCTGTTAGCTGCAACCTAACAGGCCAAGAGATGGGTGGAGAGATGAGTCACTGGATGTTTATGCTCCTCCTTACAGTCATTGGTGGATTGAGAGTCGAAGGTCATCAAATCCCTGATATACCACACTCATTACGAATGTAAATGAACAAGAAGTGGGAAAGAGTAAACTGGGGAAACAGCTGGATATGTGGTTTACAAATTGACGGAAGGGGATCAGACCCTGGTACAAAGAAATGAAACTACTGTTCCACTCTTCATACAAAAACCTGATAACGAGGGCCAAGTTTGAAATTCCAACGGTCACAAAGGCACTTACTGTTACCAATTGCTATGTTTGCGGAGGGACAAACATGGGGGAACAATGGCCATGGGAATCCCAAGAAATAGATGTCTTTGGGAAAGATGAGTGGCTCTGAAAAGAAGTAGCCAGTGGAAATTATCATTGGGAGGTTCTGCTGGCAACGCCTTAAAAGGAAACTTAAATGGTTGGGATAAGTGGGGTTCAGAGATTGCAAATAAGAGAAGCAGAACTGGACCCTGAGCCTTCCCAAAGAGATTGCCTGGAAGTCTCTGAAGGGTTATATTGGATCTGTGGAAACATGGCCTATAGTGAATTACCAAAGGATGGAATGGGACTTGTCTTTTTTCTATGAGAATGGCCATTTGCTGAATCGGTTTTAATTCTAAAATCACAGAAACTATACATAATATTCAAACTTATAATAGGTTAGTGACTTCTAATAAATGATTTTTTCTTTCACTTTCCCATGTCCTGTAGGAAAAAGGAAAATAAGGAGATAAAATGGAAAAAAAAAATGCAGTGGAGGAATAGGGAAAAGAAACTTTGGAAAAATAAAAGGGGAAAGTAATAAAATGACTTCTGAGCATTTACAGTAACTTCTTAAATGTGTTCTAGAGAAGTCTCTTCCTTTTTCAAAGGAAAAAGAACAAGCTCAGAAATGAACATAAGTGTTTAACTAAAAATTGTACATTAAAATTGAAAAGCTATAAAATATTGAACCAGGCCCCTTAAGTCAAGGACTGACTCATTCCTTTAGTCAACTGTTATTTTCGTTCTCCCAGCTCTACATTGCAGATGAGAAATAATCTATTCAGACATTTCAACAAAACGTGCTGTTATTTTGTTGATCTGTAAATGCAGGAAGCAGGTTGGAAAAAACAATTTTAATTTTTTTTAAAAGCAAGTTTAAATTATGCCCCGAGTTTGGATGACTTCTCCATATCTCATACCAAGGGCAGGTACCTGCCCTTGCATATCTTGCAATTTGCTGTATGTTTTCTGTGCTGGTTATTCACATTTATCCATTTTGAAATTAGTGATTTGCAGTATTGGATCTTTATGTTAATTTTGTCAAGATCTCTGGTGCCATGTGTCTCTGCCCCTTTGGACTGCTCACTGGCACGTGCTTTGATGTCTCGTCTCCACCAGTTTATTTGAAGATGTAGACAAATACAAATAAATTGTACACAATCATCACCAACAGCGGTGGTCAAGGCCCATGTAAAGTGTATTTCTACTCTCAGGTTTTCCCTTTCAATTAGGGAATAGTGATCAGCACATTCTTGGTCTTGTCAAAAGTGAACAGGGTATAAACTCTTCCCTGTCAACCAGCAAATGGTCTTTCACATGGCTGCTGATCATCTGAACAAGCTACGTGTATTCTCTCACATGGCAGCCATTCTCAAAATCAGGTTGTAGTGATTTCACACTGGTATTTGTTCATCATGCACATAGAGGGCCACAAAATGTACATCGTAATATTTAAAGTTTAAAGAGTTCTCAGGATAATTGCTGCTAAAAGCATTGTTAACCCAAAAATAAAAAGCTTGGGCAGTTGCCTCAGGAACAAATTTTCGTAGTCGCTGACATGACTGCTGGCTGGTATGCTGAACACTTTCATGTCCATCCAATCTACCATGTATTTAACTTTGGCTGTAAGTAATGCCTAAGTGTGTTCCAAACACACTCCAGGCATCACCTGCCCTTTCTTCACAAACAGATCACTGTGGAGGGGTCCTGATAGTTCAACCCTCCTACTCTGGGCCGTCACAGCCGAGCGTTTCCTAAACCCCTGATTAACAACACCATTCAGCATGACAGCTTCCTGCTGCCCAGCTGTGTAGAACAGCCCTATGGAGAAGTGTGTGGACAAAGTGACATGACTGTATCTGAGAAACAACTCAATGAAGGCACAGTAGGGGTAGCAGTTGTTGCTCTGGCTTATCAACTGGTTCCCTAGTATAACATCCAGCTGGCTGAAAATACAGATCAGCGGATAATTCATGAGGCCCACAGCCTTACCATCAAGGTTGGATCTGTCAGCTTTTTCAGGCCTACAGCAAAGGCAGAGCAGGGTTTTCAGATCTCTGCAATCTTTCCTATTCCCAGCTATGTAGAAGTCCAGAGGATATCCTTTTGAATTAGAAGTAATAATTCTAGACAATGTAGTCTCATGGGGACTGTGGCAGATGACTGAGCTGAAAAATCAGAAAGAACCTGTAGGATTTTGGTCCAAGACATTACAAGGCTCCGCTATACATTATAAACCGATGGAAAAACAAATTTTAGCTGTAGTTTAGGCACTACAAAAAACTGAGAGAATCACAGGCCAGGATAGCGTGACTGTACACACACCCATACCTCTTCAGGAGTGGTTAGGGCCCATGCAGGGGTAGCTCAAGCAGACATGCACTGGAAATGGAAATGATACCAGGAAAACCACAGGTAACCACTCCACACGCCACTCTTCCAGGAACTGTATCATTTAATCCTATGCCCACACTAGGGGAAACTCTTCCCCTCGGAGACATCCCTACATCTCCTGTGGGGGAAGCACCCCCTTATGACGAGTTGATTGAAGAGCACAAAAAAGATGCCTGGTTCACTGATGGAAGTGCAACATATACAGCAACTGGACAAAGACAATGGAGAGCAGTTGCATACACTCCAGTACCAGGAATTATATTATGGCAAACAGGTGTACAGACATCTAGTCAAACTGATTGCAGCATCTCTTGCCATCCTGGAAGGGAAGGCACATTACTTATACACTGACATTTGGGTTGTATACAAAAGCTTCACTTTACCCTGCTGGGCCCAAGAGAATTAGCATGTTCACAGGTACCCTATATGGGGGGCAGGTGTATGGTAACAAACTTGGCAATATATATGGAGATATCCTTTGAAAGTCAGGCAGAGTGGCAGAGACATAATCGCTCATTCTCCCCTACTTATCCTTGCTGCACAGGTGGGCTTTGATATGGCTGCTGATGTGGAGTGGCCACCAGACCTCCATCTGGCCCCTCTCCACCCTGTGGCTCAGCAGAGCAGCAGCCCGCTTCAGCAGCTTCGGGGGGTGGGAGGGGGGGATATGTCATTTCCACCCTGTGGCTTTGTCACTTGTATGCCTATTAAGTTTAATCAGTGCACGTCAAAATATTGAGGAGTACCATGGCAAACACCATGAGAATTATCCTCGATAATAGGGATCATGTCATATTCAGAAGTGATCATCAAAGCATTCACAAACAATTGCTTAACACAAGCTAACACAATTATTATTACCACAATGATAATAACCAATCCTATCATATATTCTACCAGTGAAGCTAACCAAACTTGAATACTAATTCCACATTTTTGTAACAACCCCACAACCCATCCAATAGGGCCGTCGGTTCCAGGTTGTGATCTCACGAACAATTCGCTAGTATGGGCTCCAATAGTTGCTAAAGCTTTTTGAGCTTCTTCCACTGTGGATGATACATTTGGTATAGCAATACAACATTCATCGACAGAATAATTCAATAAACCACATACACCCTTTCCCTTTAACAAAATCATATCAAACGCTAATCGGTTTTGTAAAGCCATTTTAGAAACAGCCTGTATTTGACGGTTCATGGCCCCAAAGGTTACCTGTGACCAGTTACTTAATAGTGACACCTGCCAAGTGATGTTCTCAATGGCAAACTGATGTACCCGGATCAAACCTCCTGGCATAAAGGTTGATCTAAAGGCCAAAGAAATTTTTTGTCCAAATGAGTAATAATTGGGCATTGCCTATGAATCCAAATAAGAGAGTCCTACCTCTCGTTTATGTCTTTTTGACAGGGGTGATGGTAGATGCGATAACATTCTAGAGGGACACATTGTTGGGAGCCCAACTCCGCAACGGAGTCCAGAGTGATCATTGGGGTTTATGTGAGAGTACAGATTTCCATCAGAACAGACCCACAATGTTCCCTTTGGGCTTGGGAAAAGAAAAATGTCACAATTAGATTCATCTGTTCCAGTGGATCGTCGATGGATGGTCCCATCTGGATTTGTCATAAAAGGTTTCTGAGGGATCTTACACGTATCTGTCAGACTATTCCACTCAAATACATTCTTATTCATTCCCTCAGGACTTAAAGTCATGTTACATAGGGACAAGCGATCCAGCTTCTTGGGTAATGGTATGGTATGATTATAACATAAACAAGCTTGTCGGAACGCAGTGACTAATGCACTTGTTTTCCATATGGGTTTAAGGTAGTTCCCAAAATTGGAACAGTTTAGAAGAGTCTGACAAGCAAACTATGGATGTGATACATTAACCCCCATTGTTTTAGGGTTAAGAGGGTCAAAAGGATGATGTCCTTGTTGTGTTCTTAACCCTGCCCAAAAATATAATGACCAGACACAATCAGCTGACACATTATAACCGTACCGACGACTCCAACCTGGCCAGCTACAATCCTTTCCCAATGTGTGTGGAAAATCAAAACACCAGGTCAAGTTAGTCCGTATGGTGTACGGATGTCTAAGTGGCGTAAACTCATCACTGAGAGGCCACCAAGGAAAAACTTCACACATTTCAGTGATATTTTCCCCCACTGTTATTGACGTGCCATTGTGAAGGTGTTTGGTATATATATCCTCTTTGATACACTGTAAATTACCTGATAAATTGGCTACCCTGGCTCAAATAATCCATTCTGAGCTCTGTTGCTGTGGATTCATTCCATAAGTTTTCCGAGTCTCCCACAACATTTTGGTGTTGCTTGTGAGTCTAAATGAACCATATGTTGATCTTAAGTCTATATCGAATGCTCCAAATGGTATTCCCTTGCCTGCATTCTCGGGCAACTCTATGCACAACCCTCCACCAGTCAAATTTATCAAACGGATAAATCCCTTAACCATATCAAAAGCTAAATTATCGGTTATTACCTCATCAGTTCGCTTTTTCCCATTCACCTTAAATGGCATGTCACGCAAATACAACACAAAAAATATAGTTGCCAGCACTAATACAAAATTTTTATACATAATTAATTAGCAAAGATTGCTTAATTCTTAATCCACTCAGGTCTATCAACACTTATCCTTAACCATAAAACTATTCACACAATTATCATAAAACATATATAAACAATGTCTGTTGTTCTTAACAAGTTAAAACTTGGGTTTCCACACTACAATTACAGTTAAGGTGATAACTATAAGTAATGTAGCCAGAAGTTGTCCTGCTGGACAGTCAATCTCAATCCAGTCAAGTCCTCTGTGCCAGGTGCAATTCATTGCCTGTAAAACAAAAGGGAAAATTTCTCCGTCCTATTAAAAGGACGGGAAGATCCATCTGGTTAAGATTCAATGTGTTTTCCCAGAGTAATCCTGAGCCTCCCATGTATAAACGTTTTTGGGTTTGGTCAGTATCATTGGGACATTGCCAATATGAGGCAGCTTTACCAAGACTGGTTGTCCAGAATGATATTTATCAGGATATTGGCCTGATTTCCTGTTATCTACAGGAACAAGGGTTGGTGTCGAAGACAAAAAGGCTTTCATTTTTGGACTCCCACCACCAGTCCATCGTTTATTGATCAGAAATGCTCCTTTGGATACACAGAGGTCCCAATTCACCTCAGTTTTTTTGGCATATTTCTTGACCAAACCATTAATGCGTTCTACTATTCCGTTGGCCTGTGGGAAGTATGGAGTATGAAAGGTCCAATGCACTCCTTCCTCTTTTGCCCAGTCCTGTACCACTTGGACAGTGAAATGTGAGCCATTGTCACTCTGTATCTCTTCCGGGAGGGGAAGCACTCCAAACCATTCTTGGAGAGTCTGCACTGTGTAATTACTTGATGCTTTTGGGACAGGGGTAGCCATGGTAATTCCTGAAATTACTTCTACACCTACCAATATACATTTCTTGCCACTGGAGGGTCTAAATGGTCCCACATAATCTATCTGCCAAGTTTGCCACAGTGTCTTTCGATCACGAATATGCAAAGGCGGAGCTTTTGCAGGGTGAGCCTGTGTTAATCTCAAACGACATGAAGCACATCCCGTAACTATCTGGGTACACTTTTCCCGAGTTGCTGGCCATCCTCTAGCCAATGCCTCCTGGTACAGATCTTGTGTGCCTGAGTGTCCCCGTTTTACATGCAACCACTATAACAACCTCTGCCAGTCATCTCCATCCTCTTCTGTCCTAATCCATGGGAAAATGCTGATAGCACGAATACGGGTTAAATCATCTACTTGGTTATTAAACCTAGCCTGGATAGTTTTAGAAGAGTCATGTCCTTTCACCCAACCTACATGTACCAATCGTTCATTCCCAAGTTTTAACAGTTGCTTCCATAACTCTGCTTGCCATATTGGATTTCTATTTACCACCCAGTCATTTGTTTCCCAATGGCTTATCCATTCCGTGGCTCCCTTATATACAGCATATGAATCAGTATAAATATAAGTGGCTCCATTTTGGGCAGCTAGCATCACAGCTCTTAACTCCCCTATTTGAGCACTACCATCCCCTTCAACTACCTGTGTTTGGTTGGTATTAACCTCCAGAGCTACAGCTCTATATTTCCAAGATCCTTCTTCTCTGTGAGATGAGGCATCAGTAAACCACACACCATCTAAATTACTGTCTTCCGTCAAAGGAGGGGCTTCTTTGTTTGGGGATGGATTTGGAGTCTGTGCCTTAAACACAGCTGTGGGGTTTACATCCTTCTGAAACTTTGAGTTTTTTACACTTCCCTCTTCTAATGTTAGAATGTCTCCTATTCTAGTGAGATACGCATGCCACTTCCTCACAGTGGGCTTCTGAGCTGTCCCTTCAGGAGGAGTTTTTCCTTCCTTAACAGCATCTAGCAATCTAAAAGGTCCTCTAACTATTACCTTCTGAGTTGTACACAAACGCTCTGTCTGCTGCAATGTCCTCACCAGTGACAAAAGTCCCTTTTCCAAATGAGTATAACAGCTCTCAGTATCATTAAAAGATTGCGAATAAAAAGCCACAGGCCGATGAGGTCCATCTGGTCCCTTCTGCCATAGGTTGCAGTAAGATCCATGTTCACTATATCCCCACTCCAACTGTATAGGGTCTGTTGAATGTATAGGACCTAACTGTTGAAAAACCTTAAGTTCCTCCACCAACAAGTCCAGGGCATGTTGATGGACAGTGGTCCATTCCCATTTACTTGTTTTCCTTAAAAGATTATATAACGGTCGAGCAATGATAGAAAACCCAGGTATGTGCTTCCTCCAGTACCCCAAGGTTCCCAACAATTGTTGCAAATCCTTCCTAGATGTGGGAGTCTGACCTTCCTCTATCTGTTGCAAGGTATCTGAAGGGATTGTTACCATTCCCTTAATCCACCACACTCCCAAGAACTTAACTTCTCCACTTGGTTCCTGTCTTTTTGAAGGAGGAATGTCTAGCCCTAAAGATTCTAACTTATCCACTGTTGTTTGCATTGCCACTGACACCTGCTGTTCATAGTTTCCAGCTATTAGAATATCATCAATATATTGATACACCTCTACACCTTCAGGGTAGCTAAGTTCCTGTAATACTTTTGCTAGCGTGTTCTGAGCGATAGTTGGGGAATGTTTATACCCTTGAGGAAGTCTGTTAAAGGAATACCAAACTCCTTTCCACGTAAATGCAAAATGAGCTTTATCCTCTTCTCGCAGAGGAATCATAAAAACATATCCTTAACATGTAGCCATCCACTGGTGGTTACGGCTTTGGATTAGAACAATTATCTCGGCGATACTTGGTACTGCAGCTGTCAAGGGATCAGTATTAGCATTTAGCCGTCTAAAATCAACTGTCAATCTCCAATCCCCATTTGGCCTTTTTACTGTCCAAATGGGCGAATTGTACAGGGAGTGTGTTTGTGATATTATGCCTTGGTTTTCCAAATCCTGCACCACCCCAACAATTTCTTTTATCGCCGCAGCTGGAAATGGATACTGCTTTACATTAGTTAATTTAGAATGGGGAAGAGGAATTGAAACCTCCAATAAGGAAATATGTTTCACAGATGCCTGATTCACCTGTGGTTCAGGGGAAAATTCTAATGGATTTGTGTTATGAGCAAAACTCCAGACTGTACCGTCAGGGAGTTTCCACCGTCTTCCCTGTAACGAATCAAAACCTAAAACGTTTACATGGGTGACACCAATCAAAACTCATGTAAGGCACTGTTTCATTTGTCCTGGTAAGCCAATTCTAACAAGCGCCGTGGGACATCGGTGTTTTATATTATCGATTCCCATAACTTCAATGTAAGGTCGGCTGCCTTTTATGCCTAATAATTTAGCTGTATTTTGTGACAACACTGATACTTGTGTGCCCGTATCTATCAGAAATTCAACACAAGTTTTCTGCCTGCCAACAGGTAGAACAATAGTGGAGGAACAGAGTCTTAGCACCACATAATGGTCTCCTGAGCCATTGTATGGCCAGAACCCAAGCTTCGGGATGGCTCACTGCCTGGCCTGGGAAATGGAGGTTTTTTTGATTAGAGTCCTCCAACTGGATCAAATTCCCTTGTTCTTCTGCTTGCTTTGGGGGAGAAGGAGCAGTGGGAACAGAGGGTAAGTCAGGGGATTTGGGACACTGTCCCTTCACAGCCCGTAGCAGTTGTGTTAATTCTGCCACAGAAGCCTGTTGCAACATAGTTTTTGGTATGCCTGCACTGACTGCCTGCCGATAAAGATAATTCCATCCCACATCAGCTCTATTATCATAAGTAGTTGCAGGGGCTCTGTGGTGCCACTCACGATTCCCTTGAAGGGATCGATTGGAGCCTCTAGCAACATTAGTATCCAGGAATCGTATCCTCCGATAAGATTCCCTGGGCTCATGTGGCTGAGGATTAGTGATCGACCACCCCATTCTCCTACCATAACTTATGATTTCCTGGATTACCTCATTCCATGTAGGAATGGCCTGAGCTCGTCATTGCTGAGCATCCCTACCAAACTCCCTAGCTTGTATTGCCTGCCGTATCCGATCCTGAATGTCTGCCACGTATGATTTCAGACTATCCGCTAACCCTCTTACCAGTGGGGTCAGTCTATCTGGATCCACTGGGGCCAGCATGGGAGAATTATGTATTAGCCCCTGCTCATACATAGCTTGAATACATGCAGCCTTCTGTATAGACGATGATAAATCAGAAAAACACGGGGGTTTGATTACTAAGGGATGTCCACGTTCCTACGGATCAATGCCTCTAGCCCAATAAGCTGCACGGGCTGTCAGAGACCTATTGTCCTGCCCTGGAATTAAATTTAGAAACATACCAGGTCCCCAGTATCCACCAGCTTCCTGATCACTCAACATAATACGATCACCTCCTAGTTCAGCAACTCTCCACACATACTCAGTTGCTGATTCTTGGGGTTTCCTTGCAAACTTCTCCTGTAAATTGGCTAATTCAGCCGGTGACCAAGGGGCTGTTCTGACCCTGACCACAGCTTCCTCCCCGACGCCATCTGCTGCCTGTTCGGTTGTAGTCTCCGTTTTGATAATAGGCCTCGGGGTCACTGTGCTATTAGTCACATCACTATGATCATCCTCGCTATCTGAGTTCCAGATATCTCCATCCCATGTTTCAGGATCAGCTGCCACCACCAACTTCTGTATTTTCTTCGAGGCATTAGAGAGCAGTAGTTGGGATAACAACAAATTTAACTTAGTTTTAAAGGCTTGCTCTCTAAGCTCAGCTTGCCGCAGATCCTCTGCTAACTTCCCTTTCTCCTGCTGGACATTCGCAAGCTCCCAATTACAGGTTCTGAGAGTACTTTCCAAGCTAGTAGCTTGCTGCCTTAAATTCTCAGACTCCTGTTTATAGTTCACAGCTCTCTGCTTTTCCAATTCTAGTTCCTCCTTTAAACGATTCAACACTGTTTTGTCCAATTCCTCTTGTAAATCCTTATATGAGGGGGTTGGTTTTTCAAAAGCTTGAGCCTCCTTCTGAGCACAAGACAAACAGGCTCCTAACACTGCACAAGTAACCTTTTTACCTTTCCTTTCTTAGCTTTATTTTCCAGGCAAAGTTGCTCAATGCGTGAGACAATTTTGCCTTCATCTTTCCAGTTATCTTTTGCCCAATCTCTCCCTTGTGGGGAGGGTTTACATTTGAATTTTTCCAAGAGCGTGTCTAGTGACATTGCAGACTGCTTAGAGGGTTGGTCTCCCAGGATCTGCTGGGGAAAACTCCCTTTAACAGGTTTGGCCAGACTAATTTGTCTAGGTGCAATCCCCCTTGCGATCCAACAACCCTCAGGGGTTAGCCTGGGGTGCTGGGGGCGGCTTAAATTGCACCTAGAGCGATGCCCAATTAAACAAGTACATTCTCAATAAAGCAACACAGTAGAATTGGGGTATTTTTCCCCTTTTAACGAACACAAAGTCCGCTAGTCTAGACAGACTGGAAAATGGGTGCGGATAAGGGACCATATTACTTATCCGGTAAAGCCCAAAACCATGATCTGTCCGTAAGACTCGAAGATCAGGCAGTAGAATCTACCACCTTCAAATAGATGCACAATGATCAGTTGTGACAAAATCTATCCGGTAAGCATGGAGCAACCACCCCTGCAGGAAGGCGTGCCTAAAATATAAAATACTATGCTACTAATTACGTCACCCTGCTCGCTGCGCCAATTTTTCTGTCACACCCCGAGGTAGACAGAGTAGGACCCAGAACTGTATTTAAACATTTAGTTTATTACCTATAATGTTACAATTCTAAGTCGAGAATATAAGCTTAAGTCTACGCCAATATTAGCATCCTATAAGGGTTTGAAAAGGACTATACGACCTGTACGGAGTTCAGTGATAGAGTCATTAGATGTTTCCGCGAAGCTGCTGCGAGTGAAGTTTCTGCAAACACTCTGGTGCAGTGCTCGTGGATTGTGGATGACGTCAGTGGGGGAGTCTCAGACCAGCTGAGAGGGAGCCCTGATTTGTGCTTGCTCCTCTCATTCTCTTATAGTCCGTTCTGGAGCAATAACATCTGGGGTACCAATCGGCCCAATCTCCTTTACCTTTTGTCGGTGGTTCTGATGATAGAGGGACAATGGATTGCAGTGCAACCCCCACCCATGTGTAGGAATCCAGAGAACTCCAGGGACGTAGATCAGGATGTTTCCTTCACAAGAAACTCATTGCATTTCTATTCACAGATCTTATTAATACTTTTGTTTTGAGGATCACCTCTGAGTCTTTGTTTTTGTTCTGCAGTTGTGATGTACCTCCACATACCTGTATTGGTATGCGTGAGGGGAGGGGTGACCATGGGCCAGTTTGGTCATCCTGACAGGCAAATGAGTGGCAGAGACATAATCGTTCATTCTCCCCTACTTATCCTTGCTGCACAGGTGGGCTTTGATATGGCTGCTGATGTGGAGTGGCCACCAGACCTCCATCTGGTCCCTCTCCACCCTGTGGCTCAGCAAAGCAGCAGCCCTCTTCAGCAGCTTGGGGGGGGTGGGATATGTCACATGGGACATTGTTCACAATCAAGCCCCTTTGCCATTACATATTTACAAAACGTGTGCATAATTGTACTACCTGTACGCATCTACATTTAAGGGCATTACATAGGCCACAGGGAAAGATAAAACTCGGTCAATGGGCCTTGAATATCAGGCAAGTAGATTATATTGGCCCCCTCCTCCTATCGAGGGCGTGGCGATATGTATTCACTGCTGTGGATACAGCGTCAGGAATGCTTTTTGCTAAACCTACCAGATATGCTAATCAACATAGCACAATTGAATCATTAGAACGACTCATTCATCAGTATGGGTCTCCTCACCAAATGCAAAATGACCAAGAAACATACTTTAGTGGACATAATGTCCAAGATTGGGCTCAGGGGCTAGGGACAGATTAGGTATTCCACATTGCCCACCATCCCCAAGCTAATGGCTTGATTGAATGGGATGCTGAAGGAACAATTAAAAAAGCTAATCAGTACTAAAACTTTACAACATTGGAGTTTACATCTTGCTAAAGCAGTTTTTTTGTTGAACAGCCAGAACATCCGTAATCAAACACCCTATGACCATATTACAACATCTCCAGTACAAAACATGGTGAGGACTGAAATTCTTCCAGATGGTATCGCTCCCAAAATATTAACTGCAGGGGAAATGGAACTGTTCTCATCGATGGATTGTGCGGTGGGACCGTGACCTATTAGTCTGGATGTAAGGATTCGTATGACAATCCCTGAGAGTGCCGTATGGTTTTGTACCCTAACTTCTCCTCTTATTTTACATCCTTTATTGATATCAGATTCTTGAGTTCTTGTATTTCAGGTATCTTCAAGCGAATACCTGTGCCTTATCTAGAGGAGACAGCATCGGAACAGTGTTATTGGTACTGAATGCCTTCTTTGTCTCCATCTTTAGTAGCATGACTGACCTTCAGGATTCCCAGGTCTCAGAGACCAGAGGGAAAGCCTGGAATAAGGAAGATATCCTTTTCTTGGTAGACCCTTTTCTTGGTAGAAAAGGATCAGGTCAGAGAATACTTAAGCAAACTGAACATACATAAATCAATAGGCCCTGAAGGGATGCATCTACAATTGCTGAGGGAGCTGGCTGACTTCATTGTGGCAAGAGTCGTGCTGTGTAGCAATCGAGGCACGGACTCCATTCACGGTCAAAACGAAAAATCACTTTATTTTGCACAGGCAAGGCTTTATATACCCTTATCTGCCTCATTAGCAGCTACCCCAGTGAATTTCCACTTCTAAAGATCCCACAGCTACAGTGATTAAACATAACTCTACTTGCAACAGATGTGTCTTTTATCTCCATGTTTTTCTCCTCCCACTATCTGTCTCGGCGGTTGTCTTACTTGCTATCCCACGGCTTTTTTGCTAGCAAGCACGAGGGCATCGGCCGTATTGCCCTGTACTCGCTGGTGCCGTGTATATGTAAGGACATCAGCCGTATTGCCCTGCGTATGCGTGGCGGTGGAATCTTCTGTGCCCACAGTGCCGTTTTTTGGCTCCTCAATGGCTGTGTGATTTGAAAGAAACATAACTTACATGAACAATGTAGGTGGCATCCTACTTATGCTGCCGATGTTGGTCAGGGGGCAGGGTGTTGGCAGATAAACTGCCAACACCCTGCCCCCTGACCAACATCGGCAGCATAAGTAGGATGCCACCTACATTGTTCATGTAAGTTATGTTTCTTTCAAATCACACAGCCATTGGAGGAGCCAAAAAACGGCACTGTGGGCACAGAAGATTCCACCGCCACGCATACGCAGGGCAATACGGCTGATGTCCTTACATATACACGGCACCAGCGAGTACAGGGCAATACGGCCGATGCCCTCGTGCTTGCTAGCAAAAAGCCGTGGGATAGCAAGTAAGAAACCGCGAGACAGATAAGTGGGAGGAGAAAAACATGGAGATAAAAGACACATCTGTTGCAAGTAGAGTTATGTTTAATCACTGTAGCTGTGGGATCTTTAGAAGTGGAAATTCACTGGGGTAGCTGCTAATGAGGCAGATAAGGGTATATAAAGCCTTGCCTGTGCAAAATAAAGTGATTTTTCGTTTTGACCGTGAATGGAGTCCGTGCCTCGATTGCTACACAGCACGACTCTTGCCCACATTCAAAAGGCCCAATTGCCTGTTGCTGCTAGATGACCTGAGCACCAAATGTCCCTAGCAATCCACTGGAGCCATGACATTGCTTGTGATCCTGCATTTGCTATTGAAGATTGGGTGAGTCGCCATATGGGTGCATTGTTGCTCATCTTTCCTACTGCCTCAATAAAGCTTTCTTTCATAGCATTTTGTCAGACTCCTTTATAGTTTGGACCACAGTGACTAAGCAGTGTACTCCATGGGCCAATACTGGGCTCAGTCCTGTTCAACATCTTCATTAACGATCTGGATGTTGGGGCAGAGTGTACCCTCAGCAAGTTTGCAGATGACACCAAACTGGGAGAAGTGGCTACCAGAGGGTGGTGTTACCATCCAGACAGAATTCAACTGGCTGGAAAAATGGGCTTCAACTGGAACCTCATGAAGTTCAACAAGAAGAGGTGCAAAGTCCTGCCCCTCGGGACGAACAACCCCATGCACCACTATATGGAGCGGGTCGCCAGATGGAAAGCAGCTTTTCAGAAAAGAACCTGGGGAGTCCTGGCGGACACCAAGTTGAACACGGACCAGCCATGTGTGGCAAAGGAGGCTAAAGGCGTCCTGGCCTGCATTAAAGAGATGACGAAGCAATGCCAGCAGACTGAGGAAGGTGATCCTTCTCCTCTGCTTAGCACTGATGATGACGCAACACCTGGAGCCCTGTGTCCAGTTATGGGCTACCCAGTATGAGACATGGACATACGCGTGAGATTCCAGTGAAGGGCTATGAAGATTATGACTGGAGCATCTCTCCTATGAGGAAAGGCTGAGAGAGCTGGGACATGACCAGCAGGTCCAGGGAGGTTATTCTCCCTCTGTACTCGGCACTGGTGAGACCACACCTCGAGTACTGTGTTCAGTTCTGGGCCCCTCAGCACAAGAAGGATGTTGAGGCTCTGGAGCGTGTCCAGAGAAGAGCAACGAAGTTGGTGAGGGGGGCTGGAGAACAAGTCTTATGAGGAGCGGCTGAGGGAGCTGGGGTTGTTTGGCCTGGAGAAGAGGAGGCTGAGGGGAGACCTTATTGCTCTCTACAACTACCTGAAAGGAGGTTGTAGAGAGGAGGGAGCTTGCCTCTTCTCCCAAGCGACAGGGGACAGGACAAGAGGGAATGGCCTCAAGCTGCACCAGGGGAGGTTCAGGCTGGACATCAGAAAAAAATTTTCACAGAAAGGGTCATTGGGCACTGGAACAGGCTGCCCAGGGAGGTGGTTGAGTCACCATCCCTGGAGGTATTTAAAAGACGAGTGGATGAGGTCCTGAGGGGCATGGTTTAGTGGTTGATGGGAATGGTTGGACTCGATGATCCTGTGGGTCTTTTCCAACCTGCTGATTCTGTGATTCTGTGATCTCTCCCTAGATGTCCTGCTGTTTCATGGGCCCACCAAGCTATGAATAGCTCATCCTTACATTCTCAGCCCAGGTCCATCTGAGCCACTTCAATTCAGGCAGTCTGGCCTACCTGCTTGCTGTTTTGATGTTCTTCAGTGGCGCAGTTCTCAGGCATGTGAGCATCAAACACTTCCTTCACTGTGTTGCCCACACACAATGATGTCTTCAATGCACTGCAGGTGTTCAGGGTGCTCTGTTCCAGAGCAGTCTGCATCAGTCCATGACAAATGGCATAGCTGTGCTTCCACACCTGGGGCAGTTGATTCCATGTGTATTGGACACCCTTCCACGTGAAAGCAAATTGTGTCCTGCACTCTGATGCCAATGGAATTGAGAACAGTGCATTGACAATATCGATTGTAGCATACCATTTGGCTGCCCTGGACTCCAGTTCATATTGGAGTTCTAGTATGTAGTACTCAATGGTAGCGTGACTTCATTCAGGCCATGAAAGTCCACTGTAAGGCTCACTTCAGCTTCTAACACAGACAATGGCTCGGATTCCCCTGTCACTGCAGAAATCCAGATGAGTTCCTCTCCCCCTTGTACCCTGATGTCATTATGGTTCACCGACACCAGTGTCTACCAAAGCCTTATACTCCCATGGGTCTGTTGTGCCAAGCCACCCAATCCACACAGTCCAGTAAACCCAGTCATGTCTTCCCTCTGCCTGGCCAGAGGCAGGGACCCTCTACTCCTGGTCAGAGTATTCAATATCTGAGTAAAATGGAGATTATAGGACTGCATCAGAAAATTTGTTTTTAAATTGTTCCACAGATCAGAATAAGCCATATAAATTTTACAGCGTCAGCAAAACTTCCTTATCTGCTCACTCTTGAAAACCTGGAAAAAAAATGAGAAATTACTGGTCAGACCAGCTATTTCCACAGCTAGCCTCACCTTCACGTTTTCAGCAGTTTGGCTCCCTCTTTTAGTGGCACTGAGAGGACAATGTGGCTTGCACTCTGCAGTGCAGAGGCAATGATATGAGGGATAGGAAGGAGTGAAAGCAAGTTACTGCATGGATCTGTAAGAGGAACCCCTCCTTGCCCTCTCAGATACCTTTACAGAACAGGTATGAGGCCCTGCGTGTGGCAGACAAAGGACGTGATGCAATGCAAGAAGAGGAATCTGTGTGAGTTCTCTCACCAAGGTCAGATCAATCAGTCCCTTGCAACAAGACCTGCATTAAGACCAGCGTCGAGAAGAAACAACAGCGAGTTAGGGTCATAGGTAACTTCCTCCTAAGGGGAACAGAAGCACCGTCTGGAGATCGGACCCTCTTTTCAAGGAAATCTGCTGCCTCTCTGGGGCCCAGATCAGGGATGTCACCAGAAAACTGATGAGCTTAGTACAGCCTTTGGATTATTACCCACTCCTGCTCTTTCACATGGGTACCAATGATGTTGCAACAAGAAGCCCAAGGTCAATCAAAAAAGATTTCAGGGCCCTGGGAAGAATGCTAAAGGATTCAGGAACACAGGTAGTGTTTTCCTCAATCCTCCCAGTAACGGGGAGAGACGCTGGAAGAAACAGGTGAGACCAGGACATCAGCACCTGGTCCCAACACTGGTGCGTCCACCAGAACTTTTTTTTTATAACCATGGAAGAGTCTTTGAGGCACAAGGTATGCTGTGGCCTGATGGGATCCACGCTTCTTTGCTCGTAAGCTGGAATGACCGACTGAGACGGCTTTAAACTAGGATCAATGGAAAAGCTGAAGGTAAGCCTTGTGATGGCATGGCACTGCCTGAGAGGAGAAATGCTAATGGGACCACGCAGTATAAGGAACAAGCAGGATTAACTGGAAGCATTCGTCAACTCCCAGAGCTATGATGTGAGACTTGGTGGAATGAGTCTCGTGATTGGAGTGCTGGGATGGAGGGCTGTTCAGGAGGGACAGGCAGGGCAGGTGAGGTGGAGGAGTTGCACTGTGTGTAAAGGAGAGGCTTGACTGTACAGCCCATTACAGTTAGGGGTGATGTGGTTGAGAACCTCTGAGTGAGGATTAGGGGAAGGAAAACAAAGGAGATCTGCCGATCGCCCGGCCAGGATGATAACAATGATGAGTTATTCTATAGGCAATTAGGAGAAATCTCTGGATTGGTAGCCCTTGTATTTATGGGAGACTTCGACTTCCCAGCCATCAACTGGGAATACCATACTGCTGAGACAAGCAAGTCTGGGAAATTCCTGAAGTTTGTGGAAGATAATTACTTGTCACAACTACTCAGGGAGCCAACTAGGAAAGATGCCCTTCTGGACTTGTTGTTTGTGAATAGAGAAGGACTCATGGGAAATGTGATGGTAGGTGACTGTCTTGGCCACAGGGATCACAAAGTGGTTGAGTTAAAATTTTCAGTGTAATGAGAAAAAAGGACAGCAGAGTTGCTACCTTGGATTTCAAGAGAACAAACTTTAAGCTATTCAGACAGCTATTTAGCAGTGTCCTCTGGGAATCTGCCTTTGAGGGCTTAGGAGTCCACGAATGCTGGTCAGTCTTTAAGAACCACCGGTCAGAA
The DNA here is from genome assembly GCF_032191515.1 of Phaenicophaeus curvirostris. Classification (NCBI taxonomy): domain Eukaryota; kingdom Metazoa; phylum Chordata; class Aves; order Cuculiformes; family Cuculidae; genus Phaenicophaeus; species Phaenicophaeus curvirostris. The sequence goes on from NW_027207101.1 coordinate 20,552, forward strand.
GCACAGGAGCAGGCAATTCCTTTACGTCGAAAGTCAAGCAAGCGAGGCAGAAGACCAGCTTGGCTGAACAGGGGACTCCTCTTGGAACTCAGGCGGAAAAAGAAATCACAGCATCTCTGGAAGGAAGGTCAGTCTTCGCAGGAAGATTACAGAGCTGTGGTTCGTATGTACAGGGAGAAGATACGAAAGGCCAAAGCTCAGATAGAGCTACTAGAGTTGAAACTGGCCAGGGTTGTGTCAGGCAACAAGAAGGGCTTTTAAAAGTATGTTAATAGCAAGAGGAGGTCTAAAGCAAACATTGGACCGATACTTGTTGAAGATGGTCACCTAACAAACAGGGAGGAAGAAAAAGCAGAGGCATTCAATGCTTTTTTTTTTTCCCTCGGCATTTAATAATACTGCCCGGCCCCCTGAGTCAGAGGACCATGGCTGTGGGAACAGTGACTTTCCATTTGTGGACCCTGAAATTGTAAGGGATCAGCTGAATGTTCACAAGTCCACGGGGCCTGATGGGATGGATCCCAGAGAACTGAAGGAGCTAGCAGATCTTACGTCAGGACCCCTCTCGATCATCTACCAAAGATCTTAGGAGTCTGGGGAGGTTCGCGCTAACTAGAAGCTAGCCAATGGTCCCGGCATACATGCAATACTGAAATCTTTATGCCCACACAAACATGATCCAGGAAACTATTTTAAAAATTAAGAGGATCACAAACAAAATACTGAGGAACTACAAATGGCTTATCCTGTAGATATGGCAGCCAGTAAATGAGATCAGCATGACTGAGCATACAGTTCACGCACAAAAAAAGAAATAGATTTTCAAGAGTTGATTTGGGCTGATGAATTTTGTACAAATAGACTTAGCGAGCAGGAAAAGTAAAAAAAAAATTGTGGGAAAGAAGGTAATTTCATTTCTAACATATCCAGCCCCAGCCTCCCCTACCGCTGCACGCACCCCATGGGGTAATAGACCAGCAGCCGGCAGCTCACCTCACCCTGAAGGAAAGTTGTATGCACTCTGCATCCTGCCCCAGCTGGCACTTTGCCCTCCTCTAGCCTCACCCTCTTCCCTCCTGCTCTCCCAACTTCCCTCTCTTTAACGAATCCCTCATCAAGTCCTGTTGCCTGTGTGGAAGAGCTGGCAAGGTGTCAGTTTAGACACTGGTAACAACTAGAGCAGGACAGGAAATGCCTAGGCCTGAGATGAGCAGGAACATTGCAGCATCCTGAAAGGCAGTTCTTGTGTGAACAGTGTGCTTCTGGGCACAGGGCATCACACAATGGCTAAGCACAGCAGAGGACTGGTGGGTCCACACCACTCTACAACTTCTTCCAGTTATGACCGACATGCCAAAACAGAAGAAGCAAGAGGTATGTAGTCAGCCGGTTCTTAAGAGTTAGAATGTCTTTCCTGATCCACCTCTGCAGGTGACTGAAGCTCTACAACATGAAACTGGATCCTAAGCATTGTCTTAACAAGAGCTGCGAGTACCACGTATATTCAGAGGACCACTCAGACAGTTGTTGCTCCCTAAGCTGTGGGGGAGTAAGGGGACAGACAAGCAGATTCACAGAGTCTAAACTCAGAAAAGAGCCTCCCTCGGCTCAATCCAGCTTAACCACTGAGACCTGCAGCTTGCAGACTTACACATAGAACCTGAATTCAAGCACATCTATTAAAAGAATCCCAAACATCTTTTTGAAGCGTCAGTGTACTGAAAATCCATCAACTTCTCAAGGAAGTTTGCTAGTGTAATTACTCTTCAATTAGGGAAAACCAGTCTTGAAAGTTCAGCTTCCACTTATTCCCCCTATTCTGATACTTTTGCCAGCAAGTTTTAAAAGCTATAGTATGATATATTTTTTCACTTTTAAAATAACTACAATAAGGGACCAAGCAATCATATCTTAGTGACTTCCTCTTCACTGAAGTATTGCTTATCTCTACCTATAACCCCTCTGGTATTTCTATATCTACAAAATGTGGACAGTGACAGGACACAAACTTATAGCAATGGTTTTACCGGTATTTTGTTACATCATTTCCCTATTTCATATGATACTCCAGTGTAATGATCCTGATGAGAAGACCATTGTACATCAAGGAGTTAGTGATCCACATAACAGCTAACTTGAATAGAATCACAGAATCACAGAATCACAGAATCACAGAATGGTTTGAGTTGGAAGGGACATGAAAGATCATCCAGTTCCAACCCCCTGCCATAGTCAGGGACACATCCCATTAGATCAGGTTACTCAAGGCCCCATCCAACCTGGCCTTCAACACCTCCAGCGATGGGGCATCCACAACTTCCCTGGGCAACCTGTTCCGGTGCCTCACCACTCCCATAGTGAAGAAATTCCTCCTTACGTCTAGCCTAAATCTGCCCCTCTCCAATTTAAAGCCATTCCCCCTAGTCCTATCACTACATGACTTTATAAAAAGTCCCTTCCCAGCTTTCAGGTACTGGAAGGTCACTATAAGGTCTCCTCGGAGTCTTCTCTTCTCCAGGCTGAACAAGTCCAACTCTCTCAGCCTGTCCTCGTATGGGATGTTCTCCAGCCCTCGGATCATCTTTGTAGCCCTCCTCTGGACCCATTCTAACAGTTCCATATCCTTCTTATGTTGAGGATTCCAGAACTGGACACAATACTCCAGATGAGGTCTCACAATAGAGGGGCAGAATCACCTCCCTTGCCCCGCTGGCCATGCTTCTTTTGATGCAGTCCAGGATATGGTTGGCCTTCTGGGCTGCGAGACCTGTCCTATGAGGAGTGGCTGAGGACTCTGGGTTTGTCTAATTTGGAGAAAGGGAGGCTGAGGGGCGACCTCATTGATCTCTAGAGCTTCCTGAGGAGGGGAAGGGGAGAGGGGGGTGCTGAGCTCTTCTCCCTGGTATCCAGCAACAGAACACATGGGAATGATTCAAAGCTGTACCCAGTGATATTCAGCCTTGACATTAGGAAGTATTTCTTTACTGAGAGGGTGGTCAGACATTGGAACAGCCTTCCTAGAGAGAGTGGTTGATGCCTCATGCCTGTCAGTGTTTAAGAGGCATTTGGACAATGCTCTTAATAACATGCTTTAACTTTTGGCACCGAAATGGTCAGGTAGTTGGCCTAGATGATCATTGTAGGTCCTTTCCAACTGTTCTGTTCTGTTCTGTTCTGTTCTGTTCTGTTCTGTTCTGTTCTGTTCTGTTCTATTCTATTCTATTCTATTCCATCCCATTCCATCCCATTCCATCCCATTCCATCCCATTCCATCAATATTGAGAAGGATGGATAATAGCCTTTCTGCAAAGTATACTGCCATGTCTTACCTGGCAGTGCTATTTCAAAGATGGCACCTTTGTTGACATTATTCCAGCTGTGCATGTACTGTATTTTCACCAGCCTCACCTCCCACTTCCCTGAGAGCTCCAGGGGCCTGTCTAGCAGCATGGTTAAGGTTGAGCTGGTGTTTTGAGGGAAGATCACTAACTTTGCTGAGTAGGATGATATAGAAACGACCATCCACCATCCTTCCCCCCTCCTGCTCCAACCTAAGTTATTAGGTGTCCTGGGCTTCGGAGGCTTCTATCCATTTGAAATTTCTGAGGCCAGCCATGCTACTTCAGCATCAGCCATTTCTTTCTTCCTTTCCCTTAGCCAGCAATGATCTTCTCAATTTTGCAGACTCTGTCCTCGCCAGGATTCACTTTTTTGAAGCTAGTCAGAGTAAAATGCCTTCTTGATTGCTTCATGATCATAGTCTATTAAGCAGTACACAGGTATCTGTCCCCTTCTCATAGTTTCAGCCACTACAAAAATGTCATCTGTGAACATCAACCCACAGGTCTTTCTTTCCTTTTTTGAATCTTCCTCCCAGTTGTGGGGAGGTGAGAGAACAGCTGCCGGCTAAGGGGCTAAACTGGGACAGTCCATTTTGGCATCCAACATGGGGCAAGAGAGGCTCAGATAGCTAATCCAGATAGCTCAGTTGGGAGAGCATCTGACTTTTAGTCTGAGGGTCCAAGGTTAGAATCCCTGTCCAGGCTCAAAGAGTTGAAGTAACAACGGATTTGATCAGAGTGTGTTAAAATAAATTTGTTGTAAGCATTCATTATGTGGGGTTGGGCATCTGCATCACTGCTCAAAATGGCATTTTATTTGCTTTCAGAGTTGCTTGCCAAGTTAGTTGCTCGTTTACCTTACTTGCCATACTGAAGTGACAGGGCCTGACCGACAGGCCTGAAACCATAGAATCATAGAATCACCAGGTTGGAAGAGACCCACTGGATCATCGAGTCCAACCATTCCTATCAAATACTAAACCATGCCCCTTAGCACCTCGTCCACCCGTGCCTTAAACACCTCCAGGGAAGGTGACTCAACCACCTCCCTGGGCAGCCTCTGCCAGTGCCCAATGACCCTTTCTGTGAAGAATTTTTTCCTAATGTCCAGCCTAAATCTCCCCTGGCAGAGCTTGAGGCCATTCCCTCTTGTCCTGTCCCCTGTCACTTGGGAGAAGAGGCCAGCACCCTCCTCTCTACAACCTCCTTTCAGGTAGTTGTAGAGAGCAATGAGGTCTCCCCTCAGCCTCCTCTTCTCCGGGCTAAACAACCCCAGCTCTCTCAGCCGCTCCTCATAAGACCTGTTCTCCAGCCCCCTCACCAGCTTTGTTGCTCTTCTCTGGACTCGTTCCAGAGCCTCAACATCCTTCTTGTGGTGAGGGGCCCAGAACTGAACACAGTACTCGAGGAGCGGTCTCACCAGTGCCGAGTACAGAGGGAGAATAACCTCCCTGGACCTGCTGGCCATGCCGTTTCTGATACAAGCCAAGAGGCCATTGGCCTTCTTGGCCACCTGGGCACACTGCTGGCTCATATTCAGTCGGCTGTCAACCAACACCCCCAGGTCCCTCTCCTCCAGGCAGCTTTCTAGCCAGACTTCTCCTAGTCTGTAGCACTCTATAGGGTTGTTGTGCCCCAAGTGCAGGACCTGGCATTTGGCCTTGTTAAACCTCATGCCATTTGACTCTGCCCAGCAGTCCAGCCTGTTCAGATCCCTTTGCAGAGCCTCCCTACCCTCCAGCAGATCCACGCTTCCACCCAGCATAGTGTCATCCGCAAACTTGCTAAGGGTGCACTCAGTGCCTACATCCAGGTCATTGATAAAGACATTGAACAGGGCTGGACCCAGCACTGAGCCCTGGGGAACCCCACTTGTCACTGGCCTCCAGCTGGATTTAACACCATTTACCACCACTCTCTGGGCCCGGCCATCCAACCAGTTTTCCACCCAGGAGAGTGTGCGCCTCTCCAGGCCAGAGGCTGACAGTTTCTCAAGCAGAATGCTGTGAGAAACTGTGTCAAAGGCTTTACTGAAGTCCAGGAAGACCACATCCACAGCCTTTCCCTCATCCAGCAGCCGAGTGACTTTATCATAGAAGGCGACCAGGTTAGTTTGGCAAGACCTGCCTTTTGTGAACCCATGTTGACTGGGCCTGATCACATGGTTCTCTTGCATGTGCTTCATGATAGCACTCAAGATCACCTGCTCCATGACTTTCCCTGGCACTGAGGTCAGACTGACAGGCCTGTAGTTTCCTGGGTCCTCCCTGCGACCCTTCTTGTAGATGGGCACAACATCAGCCAGCCTCCAGTCCAGTGGGACTTCCCCAGTCTTCCAGGACTGTTGGAAGATGATGGAAAGGGGTTTGGCCAGCACATCTGCCAGCTCCTTCAATACCCTTGGGTGAATCCCATCCGGCCCCATAGACTTGTGGGTGTCTAGTCGGGCTAGCAAGGCTCTGACCACCTCCTCTTGGATCATGGGAGCCTCATTTTGCTCCTCTAGCTCCTGGGTTTGTACACAGATGGAACGACTTTCTTTACAATTAAAGACTGAGGCAAAGAAGGCATTAAGTGAGGAGAACTATTAGACATTCTGGGGGCCTGAAAGGGTCAAAGACAGAATAATGAAAGCCAAGAGCCTGGAGAGCAATATTCTGTCTGGCCTGAAAGGGTCAGGAACAGAATATCATGCCAACAACAAAGCTGCTCCTCCTGAAAGGGAGGTTGTGGACTATCAGGGCTCTTGGCAACATGCTTAGTTTCTCATCATTCCAGGGCCCGAGTTAAATATATTTCCAGGGCACCTGCAGGTCTAAGATAAGACCAGCACAAACAGAAGAATGTGTGAATCCTTGAACAGACACGTAGTCCCTCACTTGTAGAACTTACATAACTTGTATTCTCACGGTAAGAATAGCCGTAATGTAAACAGCGCACTCAAGCTTGGTAGAAACTGACAAGCTCTCCCAGGAGAGTATAAAAACTCTGGTTGAGGAATAAAGAATTGCTACTTGCCACCAGAGCAGTAGTCCGTCTAGTCTCTCTAAGACGTCCCTGTGAGCTGGTCTCCGTCAATTAAGTACCTCAGCCTTTTCCTCATCCCCTGTCACTGTTGTTCCTTCTGCATCCAATAGGGACTGTATGGTCTCCCTAGTCCTCCTTTTATTATTTATATATTTATAGAAGGATTTTTTGTTATCTTTCACAGACTTTGCCAATCTGATTTCTAGTTGAGCCTTAGCCCTTCTGATTTTTTCTCTACACAATCTCACTTCCCTCCTATAGTCCACCCAAGAGGCCTGTCCCCTCTTCCAGAGCCCATAAACATTTCTCTTCTTCTTGATATCACTCAAGATCTCTCTGTTCAACCAAGCTGGCTTTCTCCCCTGCCGGCTTTTTTTCCGGAACATGGGGATGGCTTTCTCCTGAGCTGCTAGGATTTCATTTTTGAAGAGCTCCCAGCCCTCATGGGCTCCCTTGCCCTTAAGTACTGTCTCCCATGAGACTTTGCCAACCAGCGTTTTGAAGAGTTCAGAGTCTGCCCTCTGGAAATTTAATGCTACTGTCCTACTAACCACCCTCTTCACTTCACCTAGAACAGAAAACCCTATCATCTCATGATCACTGAGTCCTAGGCATCCACCTACTGCCACATCCCCCACAAGGCCTTCTCTGTTCACAAACAGCAGGTCGACCCATGGATGATTCATATTGCATTGCTATTTGTACTGTTCAGTCTGTAACGTCTCACATTGCTATTATCAGTGGAATTATGCTGTGCTATTCCTGATGCAGAAAGTGTGAGAAAGTGTTTCATGGATGACATTATCAGCAGAATTGGGCTGTGCCACCTTAATTGTAGCTTCTCAAGTATACAAGATGAGAAAAGAAAGCTATCAACACCCTGGCTGACCAATCAGCATGAGCATGGATGCTGTGTGAAAGAGAGAGGAGCTGTGCAGGAATGTTGCATCTCTATGGCCCCTTAGCTTAAAGATAAGGAATATATATATATATAAAGATACGGTTGGCCTTCTGGGCTGCGAGCGCACACTGACAGCTCATGTCAAGGTTCTCATCGACTAGCACCCCCAAGTCCTTTTCTTCGGGGCTGCTCTCAATCACGTCATCCCCCATCGTGCACTGAAAATGGGAATTGCCCAGACCCAGGTGTAGGACCTTGCACTTGGCCTTCTTGAACCTCATGAGGTTCTCACAGGCCCGCTTTTCCAGCCTGTCCAGGTCCTTCTGGATGACATCCTGTCCTTCCGGTGTGGCGACTACACCATTCATCTTGGTGTCATCTGCAAACTTGCTGAGGGTGCACTCAATCTCGCTGTCAATATCATTGATGAAGATATTAAACAGCACCGGTCCCAGTACGGACCCCTGAGGGACACCACTAGTCACGGATCTCCATCTGAGCTTTGAGCCATTGACCACTGCTCTCTGAATATGACCCTCCAACTAATTTCTTATCCACTGTACCATCTACCCATCAAATCCATATCTCTCCAATTTAGAGAGGAGGATGTTGTGGGGGACCATGTCAAAGGCTTCACGGAAGTCTAGATAGATCACATCTGTCGGTTTACCCGTGTTCACTGCTGTGGTCACCCCATCATAGAAAGCCACTAAGTTGGTTATACAGAATTTGCCCCTGGTGAAGCCGTGCTGGCTGCCATTAATCACCTCCATGTCCTCCATGTGCTTTAGCATAGCTTCTAGGAGGATCTGTTCCATGATCTTCCCTCGACATAAGAAGGATATGGATCTGTTGGAAAGTGTCCAGAGGAGGGCTGCAAAGATGACCCGAGGGCTGGAGCACCTCCCATATGAGGACAGGCTGAGAGAGTTGGGCTTGTTCAGCCTGGAGAAGAGAAGGCTCCGAGGAGATCTTATATCAACCTTCCAGTACCTGAAGGGGGCCTACAATAAAGCTGGGAAGGGACTTTATAAAAAGTCATGTAGTGATAGGACTAGGGGGAATGGCTTTAAATTGGAGAGGGGCAGATTTAGGCTAGACATAAGGAGGAATTTCTTCACTATGAGAGCGGTGAGGCACCGGAACAGGTTGCCCAGGGAAGTTGTGGATGCCCCATCCCTGAAGGTGTTCAAGGCCAGGTTGGATGGGGCCTTGGGCAGCCTGATCTAATGGTAGGTGATCCTGCCCATGGCAGGGGGGTTGGAATGAGATGATCTTTAAGGTCCCTTTCAACCCAAACTATTCTATGATTCTACGATTCTACCTCAGGTGCCTCTTGCTCATCTCCACAGGACTTCAACTGTGCTGCAGCATCCCCAGCATGCCCCTGGGCAGCAGGTGGAGGGCCCATACCAGCACTCCATCCCTCTAACCATTGTGTGTCCTCCCATCGCTTGTCATAGACAAGCCTGATATTATCCTGCTCCCCCTTCACATCTAGTTTAAAGCCCTGTCAATGAGCCCTGCATGCTCCTGAGCAAAGACCCTCCTCCCCCTTTGAGAAAGGTGGCTCCCATCTGATACCTGTAAGTGAAAAAGGGAGGAGCTGTGCGGGAATGTTGCATCTCTATGGCCCCTTAGCTTGAAGATAAGGGATATCCAGCTGCTTCCTCTTCTCCCCTCCTGGGATCTTGGCCACATTCCAGGAGAAGAGGGGGTTGGTAAGCAGCTGGGGCCAGACTCCCATTTTTGGGGTGATGTAAATTGTTTATCTAATGGTATAAAAGCTAAGCCACTCACAACAATTTTTGGGAGACCCTACCTACGAGTGGATGCACTGCGTGTGTTCCCTAATTGCCAGCACTGGCTTGCTCTGCAAATCCTCACCACGAGAAGAGGGTTCCCCTGGCAACTGCGGATCTGGATGATGATGATGATGAGGCAACTGGTGATGTATCTTTCTTAATCACTATACTTATTCCCTTGTAGTAATAATTACACACATTGCCTTTACAAGCTGTTACTGTTAACTTGTTGTTGGTCATTACTAATCATTTGTTAACTTTCTTGCAGTAACAAGTTGAGTAAAACTTGATTTCACAGAGTATTTGAGAGTTTGGGCTTTTATGCTGATAGCGCTTTGTGCTTAACACCCTGTGGTAAAAAACATACACGCTGTTTGCCAGAGTTTATATGTGGTTTATCACCTCCAGTCATTGGATTAAAGGTATCACTTTTTTGTGCTGTTTGGCACTGGCTGATGTTATGATAAAATTAGTGGCGGCAGGACTGATTTCTTATCTGCACTCAATGGCAGCAGGCTGCACCCAAAGAAAAGTGACAGTGGTGCCTTCATCTGCATATTCAGACAGCCATCTAATGGACATAATAATAATATTTGCACCTTACGTTCTATTCCAGAGAGCCACCAGGGGGAGAAGTCTTCCTGCATTTTCCCCTTCTCCTCCAGGCTAATTCCAACAATTTGGAATTCCAGCTTTTGAGAATTTCAAATACCCTTGGGATGTTCAAACTGGCATGCCCATGTTGTCAGGTCTCCTGAATGCTTTTTGCCTGAAAATACAGATCTGCAGATATTATTTTCAAACTATTAACCTAAAGAAAAGCTATATTATATTCAGCCTTTTTCTGGGGACATCTATTCTAAGACAGACACTATTTATAAATAAGATCTACTCTTGAAGTTAAACATGATTTTTTTTCCTAATAATCAATGGAGTTTACTTTGGGGTTTTCGGGGGAGGGTTTTTGGATGTGTGTACGCCCCCCAACTGAACCACTTGAAATAACTAGTTCTTTGTCTTAATATGACTGAGATGGATTAACCTTGGCTAGATGTAAGGTACGCAGGTGCAGGACTTTGCACTAGTCTTTGTTAAATTTCATACTGTTCTAGATAGTCCACTCTTCCAATCTGTCTAGGTCCCTCTGCAAGATGGTTTTCCTTTCATAGATGTCTCATCTAAGTAACTTCAATTTCTAAAAGTTAACAACATGTTTTCCAGACAGTGTTTCCCTCTAGAAGTGATAACATGGGGCACTGCTATGCAGAAAGGCCACTGCTTATACTTATTCCTATAGAAACCAAGGCCATCCTTGAGCTGATGGAATGCTATAAGTCAAAGAGGTGAAAAAGGGTCTCACCTGCAGGGAAGGGCGGACAGGACAGATGATCCCAAACTGACCAACAGAGTATTCCATCCCATATACATGATAGTTAGTATAAATCTGAGGGATCACGAGGGTCAATCTCTCTTCTTTGATGGCCAGCGTCCAATACAGACCTCACCTGTCTTTTTGCCCTGATCCCAGATCCATGCATTCCTGAATCCAGTTCCTGAGTCCAGCTCTCTCCTGCTGCTGAGTCTAGCCCGAGACTTTTCCCAGTGTCTGCTCTGAAGCATCTGTGGTGAGGTAGTCATTTGCAGGAGGGACAGGGACATGCACGACAATTTTGTATATTAGTATATATTTTATTATTAGTTGTAGTACTAACCTTATTATTATTGTTTCGTTAAAGCTGCTTTAGTTTCCAACCCATAAGTATTTTAATTCTCATTTCCCTTTCCCCTTTTTCTGGGGGAGGGAGGAAATTTGGCTTACAACTGCTTGCGTTTAGTTGCTGATTCAAGCTGAGCCAAGGCTAAACCGTAACAACAGGAATGTTCCAAGGAATTCTACAGTATTCAGAGCAATGTCAGAAGGCAGCCAACTACTGGTAGAAGCAGCAAGTCATTCTCCCATCACAGAACTCCTACTGAGATCTGCTTAACTGCAGTCTTCTGACATTAATTCATTTCTATATGCAGCTATGCAATCATGTATGTACAGTGACATGTTCACAGAAAACATCTACTAATATACATTATTTGGTATTTTCTGTGCAATAGGTATGCATGCACTCTCACTTATATCAGCTAAAACCCTTCATAAAATTGCATATAAATAATAACTAGATAAGAAAAATTAAGACCTAAGACTATTTTCCTACATAGCTGTAGGACACCTGAAACATCAGTACTTTAACTGTTCAGAGACACTCCCTCTCCAATATCTTAATAGGCAAAAGAAACCTACCAATAAACCAAAACCACTTAGCAAGCTTCATATTCTGTACAGTAACGAGTACACAAATGCAATCTGTTAGTACCATGGATGATATAACTGACATTTAAACAGAGCTTTGACCCTCCATTTACCTTTCATAAAAAAAAAAACCAACCCCACAAAAAAAGCCCCAAAAACCACAAACCCAAACCCACCACCTTTTACTACAGTGCAATATAAAATTACCCATAGAAAGGTGGGTACTAGTATACCTTGTTACTATTAGACTGAATAGTAAGGTTATAGTAAGGTTTAGCAGTTGTATAGGAGTATTAAGAATTGTATAATTAGGACTGCTGATGCTTGTAAGTTGTAACTTGAAAGAATTAAGCAGTTAAAAACAGATACAAGTGCTAACATATGTTAATTCTGGTTTTACCACCAGTTTATACTGTTAACAATAGCTGGTGCCAAAAAAAAACAACAAACCACTTGATCAATCTAACTACAACCTTAGGCATTTACATAAAAGTTCCCAATGTTTCTGCATAAAGGTATCCAAATTAATAGCTTTTTTTCCCCACCTAGATTCACCAGAACATCTTCACTGTTCTGGTCTTCACTGCCCTGGTCTTCACTGCCTAATTCTTATTTCCATTATATTTGAAAGCATTTATAGGAAGGAAAGAAAATTTGTGTTAGAGAGCTAGCACAAGGCAAAACAGGCCAGTGACTCTTCCACTGTGGCAGGAAGAGTTCACCAAATTCATTCCCATCTTGCTGACGACACTATAATCATAGAATCATAGAATCACTAGGTTGGAAAGGACCCACTGGATCATCGAGTCCAACCATAATAGTAAATACAGTAGGAACTCTACTTGGAGAAAAGGAAAATGAAAACACATATATCAGGATCTCCATGCTGCAGAGGGAAATCCTGTCTACGGAAGAGCACCAGGTGCTGCAAGGGCTCAAGAAGCGCCATGCAGCTGTGAGAGGATGGCTGCTCAGCCACAAGAAGAACCCCCTGCCCCACATAACCGTGGTCCGGACGCCTCCTGTCACTGCTGCCCGGTCTCACGGCGCAGCCCCGGACTGATTGAGGTCTATTCGAGAAGCGACTTTAAAGACAATTGGATCGGAAACTGCCGCGGGGAGCTTAGCTGCGTTACGAGGGGGCAGCGGCTTTACCGCCAACTGCTGAAGCGCCAAGTGCGAGCGCACCCCACCCCCACCGCTACCGCACGCAGAAGCGTAACGCTGCGCTAAGCGGGTCGCCAGCTCCCAGCGCTCAGCACCCTGACGCGACAAGAAATCCACAGTTAACGCCGCGCTTGCGGCCCAGCCAGTACACGCGCACCCACCTGCCAACGGCCCGACAGCCAGGAAGCACACACACTCTGAGCCACACATCCGGGTGATTTAATCGCACCGCCTCGGCGAGCCTCACGGGGGACGTAGTCCTCACACGACCTTCGTGAACAATGCTGGGCGCCCCGTTGCCGCCACTCCGCAATACCGCCCACCGGCGCTTCGCAGCACCTGCCCGTCGCCCTTCGGTCCCACCGCACGGCACCTTTCCTGCCAGCGCCTTGGCCAGCCGCATGGTGCGCTAAAGTCTGCCCGACTTCCCACGGCCCCTCCCGAGGTAGCACACGTCGCCCGTCACCTGCGCTCCAGCAGGCACAAGCAGGGCCCGCCGCGGAGCCCGAACCGCAACCCCGGCGTCTCAGCAAACCGAAACCATCCCCACCTCCTACCAGCGGTCCAGGGCGGCAAAACTCCGACACGCAGCGAGAGCAGACAGCAAGGCTCAGAGTACGGTGCAATCCAACACGCTAGCTAGGACCAAGGATGAAAATAACTCTTCCCCGCTCCGTGCTCGCGACCTGTGGGGTAATGGCTGTTTCCAGCCAATCGCGACAGACCAAGTGACCGAAAGAGGGGCGTGACATCCGCAGCAAATAGTACAACTGGCTGTCTGCAGGGGTGAGTATTTGACCAGAAGCTCTGGGTGGGGTATTTCTCACGTCTTATCTCGGCCAAAAGTTGTCCCTGTACTACTCACAGACGTATATTATGTATACTTGGAAATTACATTTTCTTTTGCTGTCGCCAATACATGCTGTTGGAATTACATACTTATAGAGCAAAGGGTTTTGGAAATAATTATTTCCAATGTCTGATCCCACTGTATGCACTGCCAGACCCAGATTACAAACACAGTGGTGGAGAGTTGTTTCCCACCAACTTGTGCCCGGTCACCCTCACAATTTTCTACATGGTTGTTCTTAAACATCAGCATAAAAGCCCAAACTCTCAAATACTCTGTGAAATCAAGTTTTACTCAACTTGTTACAGCAAGAAAGTTAAGAAATGATTAGTAGTGACCAACAACAAGTGAGAGTGCATGCATACCTATTGCACAGAAAATACCAAATAATGTATATTAGTAGATGTTTTCTGTGAACATGTCACTGTACATACATGATTGCATAGCTGCATATAGAAATGAATTAATGTCAGAAGACTGCAGTTAAGCAGATCTCAGTAGGAGTTCTGTGATGGGAGAATGACTTGCTGCTTCTACCAGTAGTTGGCTGCCTTCTGACATTGCTCTGAATACTGTAGAATTCCTTGGAACATTCCTGTTGTTACGGTTTAGCCTTGGCTCAGCTTGAATCAGCAACTAAACGCAAGCAGTTGTAAGCCAAATTTCCTCCCTCCCCCAGAAAAAGGGGAAAGGGAAATGAGAATTAAAATACTTATGGGTTGGAAACTAAAGCAGCTTTAACGAAACAATAATAATAAGGTTAGTACTACAACTAATAATAAAATATATACTAATATACAAAATTGTCGTGCATGTCCCTGTCCCTCCTGCAAATGACTACCTCACCACAGATGCTTCAGAGCAGACACTGGGAAAAGTCTCGGGCTAGACTCAGCAGCAGGAGAGAGCTGGACTCAGGAACTGGATTCAGGAATGCATGGATCTGGGATCAGGGCAAAAAGACAGGTGAGGTCTGTATTGGACGCTGGCCATCAAAGAAGAGAGATTGACCCTCGTGATCCCTCAGATTTATACTAACTATCATGTATATGGGATGGAATACTCTGTTGGTCAGTTTGGGATCATCTGTCCTGTCCGCCCTTCCCTGCAGGTGAGACCCTTTTTCACCTCTTTGACTTATAGCATTCCATCAGCTCAAGGATGGCCTTGGTTTCTATAGGAATAAGTATAAGCAGTGGCCTTTCTGCATAGCAGTGCCCCATGTTATCACTTCTAGAGGGAAACACTGTCTGGAAAACATGTTGTTAACTTTTAGAAATTGAAGTTACTTAGATGAGACATCTATGAAAGGAAAACCATCTTGCAGAGGGACCTAGACAGATTGGAAGAGTGGACTATCTAGAACAGTATGAAATTTAACAAAGACTAGTGCAAAGTCCTGCACCTGCGTACCTTACATCTAGCCAAGGTTAATCCATCTCAGTCATATTAAGACAAAGAACTAGTTATTTCAAGTGGTTCAGTTGGGGGGCGTACACACATCCAAAAACCCTCCCCCGAAAACCCCAAAGTAAACTCCATTGATTATTAGGAAAAAAAATCATGTTTAACTTCAAGAGTAGATCTTATTTATAAATAGTGTCTGTCTTAGAATAGATGTCCCCAGAAAAAGGCTGAATATAATATAGCTTTTCTTTAGGTTAATAGTTTGAAAATAATATCTGCAGATCTGTATTTTCAGGCAAAAAGCATTCAGGAGACCTGACAACATGGGCATGCCAGTTTGAACATCCCAAGGGTATTTGAAATTCTCAAAAGCTGGAATTCCAAATTGTTGGAATTAGCCTGGAGGAGAAGGGGAAAATGCAGGAAGACTTCTCCCCCTGGTGGCTCTCTGGAATAGAACGTAAGGTGCAAATATTATTATTATGTCCATTAGATGGCTGTCTGAATATGCAGATGAAGGCACCACTGTCACTTTTCTTTGGGTGCAGCCTGCTGCCATTGAGTGCAGATAAGAAATCAGTCCTGCCGCCACTAATTTTATCATAACATCAGCCAGTGCCAAACAGCACAAAAAAGTGATACCTTTAATCCAATGACTGGAGGTGATAAACCACATATAAACTCTGGCAAACAGCGTGTATGTTTTTTACCACAGGGTGTTAAGCACAAAGCGCTATCAGCATAAAAGCCCAAACTCTCAAATACTCTGTGAAATCAAGTTTTACTCAACTTGTTACTGCAAGAAAGTTAACAAATGATTAGTAATGACCAACAACAAGTTAACAGTAACAGCTTGTAAAGGCAATGTGTGTAATTATTACTACAAGGGAATAAGTATAGTGATTAAGAAAGATACATCACCAGTTGCCTCATCATCATCATCATCCAGATCCGCAGTTGCCAGGGGAACCCTCTTCTCGTGGTGAGGATTTGCAGAGCAAGCCAGTGCTGGCAATTAGGGAACACACGCAGTGCATCCACTCGTAGGTAGGGTCTCCCAAAAATTGTTGTGAGTGGCTTAGCTTTTATACCATTAGATAAACAATTTACATCACCCCAAAAATGGGAGTCTGGCCCCAGCTGCTTACCAACCCCCTCTTCTCCTGGAATGTGGCCAAGATCCCAGGAGGGGAGAAGAGGAAGCAGCTGGATATCCCTTATCTTCAAGCTAAGGGGCCATAGAGATGCAACATTCCCGCACAGCTCCTCCCTTTTTCACTTACAGGTATCAGATGGGAGCCACCTTTCTCAAAGGGGGAGGAGGGTCTTTGCTCAGGAGCATGCAGGGCTCATTGACAGGGCTTTAAACTAGATGTGAAGGGGGAGCAGGATAATATCAGGCTTGTCTATGACAAGCGATGGGAGGACACACAATGGTTAGAGGGATGGAGTGCTGGTATGGGCCCTCCACCTGCTGCCCAGGGGCATGCTGGGGATGCTGCAGCACAGTTGAAGTCCTGTGGAGATGAGCAAGAGGCACCTGAGGTAGAATCGTAGAATCATAGAATAGTTTGGGTTGAAAGGGACCTTAAAGATCATCTCATTCCAACCCCCCTGCCATGGGCAGGATCACCTACCATTAGATCAGGCTGCCCAAGGCCCCATCCAACCTGGCCTTGAACACCTTCAGGGATGGGGCATCCACAACTTCCCTGGGCAACCTGTTCCGGTGCCTCACCGCTCTCATAGTGAAGAAATTCCTCCTTATGTCTAGCCTAAATCTGCCCCTCTCCAATTTAAAGCCATTCCCCCTAGTCCTATCACTACATGACTTTTTATAAAGTCCCTTCCCAGCTTTATTGTAGGCCCCCTTCAGGTACTGGAAGGTTGATATAAGATCTCCTCGGAGCCTTCTCTTCTCCAGGCTGAACAAGCCCAACTCTCTCAGCCTGTCCTCATATGGGAGGTGCTCCAGCCCTCGGGTCATCTTTGCAGCCCTCCTCTGGACACTTTCCAACAGATCCATATCCTTCTTATGTCGAGGGAAGATCATGGAACAGATCCTCCTAGAAGCTATGCTAAAGCACATGGAGGACATGGAGGTGATTAATGGCAGCCAGCACGGCTTCACCAGGGGCAAATTCTGTATAACCAACTTAGTGGCTTTCTATGATGGGGTGACCACAGCAGTGAACACGGGTAAACCGACAGATGTGATCTATCTAGACTTCCGTGAAGCCTTTGACATGGTCCCCCACAACATCCTCCTCTCTAAATTGGAGAGATATGGATTTGATGGGTAGATGGTACAGTGGATAAGAAATTAGTTGGAGGGTCATATTCAGAGAGCAGTGGTCAATGGCTCAAAGCTCAGATGGAGATCCGTGACTAGTGGTGTCCCTCAGGGGTCCGTACTGGGACCGGTGCTGTTTAATATCTTCATCAATGATATTGACAGCGAGATTGAGTGCACCCTCAGCAAGTTTGCAGATGACACCAAGATGAATGGTGTAGTCGCCACACCGGAAGGACAGGATGTCATCCAGAAGGACCTGGACAGGCTGGAAAAGCGGGCCTGTGAGAACCTCATGAGGTTCAAGAAGGCCAAGTGCAAGGTCCTACACCTGGGTCTGGGCAATTCCCATTTTCAGTGCACGATGGGGGATGACGTGATTGAGAGCAGCCCCGAAGAAAAGGACTTGGGGGTGCTAGTCGATGAGAACCTTGACATGAGCTGTCAGTGTGCGCTCGCAGCCCAGAAGGCCAACCGTATCTTTATATATATATATATTCCTTATCTTTAAGCTAAGGGGCCATAGAGATGCAACATTCCTGCACAGCTCCTCTCTCTTTCACACAGCATCCATGCTCATGCTGATTGGTCAGCCAGGGTGTTGATAGCTTTCTTTTCTCATCTTGTATACTTGAGAAGCTACAATTAAGGTGGCACAGCCCAATTCTGCTGATAATGTCATCCATGAAACACTTTCTCACACTTTCTGCATCAGGAATAGCACAGCATAATTCCACTGATAATAGCAATGTGAGACGTTACAGACTGAACAGTACAAATAGCAATGCAATATGAATCATCCATGGGTCGACCTGCTGTTTGTGAACAGAGAAGGCCTTGTGGGGGATGTGGCAGTAGGTGGATGCCTAGGACTCAGTGATCATGAGATGATAGGGTTTTCTGTTCTAGGTGAAGTGAAGAGGGTGGTTAGTAGGACAGTAGCATTAAATTTCCAGAGGGCAGACTCTGAACTCTTCAAAACGCTGGTTGGCAAAGTCTCATGGGAGACAGTACTTAAGGGCAAGGGAGCCCATGAGGGCTGGGAGCTCTTCAAAAATGAAATCCTAGCAGCTCAGGAGAAAGCCATCCCCATGTTCCGGAAAAAAAGCCGGCAGGGGAGAAAGCCAGCTTGGTTGAACAGAGAGATCTTGAGTGATATCAAGAAGAAGAGAAATGTTTATGGGCTCTGGAAGAGGGGACAGGCCTCTTGGGTGGACTATAGGAGGGAAGTGAGATTGTGTAGAGAAAAAATCAGAAGGGCTAAGGCTCAACTAGAAATCAGATTGGCAAAGTCTGTGAAAGATAACAAAAAATCCTTCTATAAATATATAAATAATAAAAGGAGGACTAGGGAGACCATACAGTCCCTATTGGATGCAGAAGGAACAACAGTGACAGGGGATGAGGAAAAGGCTGAGGTACTTAATTGACGGAGACCAGCTCACAGGGACGTCTTAGAGAGACTAGACGGACTACTGCTCTGGTGGCAAGTAGCAATTCTTTATTCCTCAACCAGAGTTTTTATACTCTCCTGGGAGAGCTTGTCAGTTTCTACCAAGCTTGAGTGCGCTGTTTACATTACGGCTATTCTTACCGTGAGAATACAAGTTATGTAAGTTCTACAAGTGAGGGACTACGTGTCTGTTCAAGGATTCACACATTCTTCTGTTTGTGCTGGTCTTATCTTAGACCTGCAGGTGCCCTGGAAATATATTTAACTCGGGCCCTGGAATGATGAGAAACTAAGCATGTTGCCAAGAGCCCTGATAGTCCACAACCTCCCTTTCAGGAGGAGCAGCTTTGTTGTTGGCATGATATTCTGTTCCTGACCCTTTCAGGCCAGACAGAATATTGCTCTCCAGGCTCTTGGCTTTCATTATTCTGTCTTTGACCCTTTCAGGCCCCCAGAATGTCTAATAGTTCTCCTCACTTAATGCCTTCTTTGCCTCAGTCTTTAATTGTAAAGAAAGTCGTTCCATCTGTGTACAAACCCAGGAGCTAGAGGAGCAAAATGAGGCTCCCATGATCCAAGAGGAGGTGGTCAGAGCCTTGCTAGCCCGACTAGACACCCACAAGTCTATGGGGCCGGATGGGATTCACCCAAGGGTATTGAAGGAGCTGGCAGATGTGCTGGCCAAACCCCTTTCCATCATCTTCCAACAGTCCTGGAAGACTGGGGAAGTCCCACTGGACTGGAGGCTGGCTGATGTTGTGCCCATCTACAAGAAGGGTCGCAGGGAGGACCCAGGAAACTACAGGCCTGTCAGTCTGACCTCAGTGCCAGGGAAAGTCATGGAGCAGGTGATCTTGAGTGCTATCATGAAGCACATGCAAGAGAACCATGTGATCAGCCCAGTCAACATGGGTTCACAAAAGGCAGGTCTTGCCAAACTAACCTGGTCGCCTTCTATGATAAAGTCACTCGGCTGCTGGATGAGGGAAAGGCTGTGGATGTGGTCTTCCTGGACTTCAGTAAAGCCTTTGACACAGTTTCTCACAGCATTCTGCTTGAGAAACTGTCAGCCTCTGGCCTGGAGAGGCGCACACTCTCCTGGGTGGAAAACTGGTTGGATGGCCGGGCCCAGAGAGTGGTGGTAAATGGTGTTAAATCCAGCTGGAGGCCAGTGACAAGTGGGGTTCCCCAGGGCTCAGTGCTGGGTCCAGCCCTGTTCAATGTCTTTATCAATGACCTGGATGTAGGCACTGAGTGCACCCTTAGCAAGTTTGCGGATGACACTATGCTGGGTGGAAGCGTGGATCTGCTGGAGGGTAGGGAGGCTCTGCAAAGGGATCTGAACAGGCTGGACTGCTGGGCAGAGTCAAATGGCATGAGGTTTAACAAGGCCAAATGCCAGGTCCTGCACTTGGGGCACAACAACCCTATAGAGTGCTACAGACTAGGAGAAGTCTGGCTAGAAAGCTGCCTGGAGGAGAGGGACCTGGGGGTGTTGGTTGACAGCCGACTGAATATGAGCCAGCAGTGTGCCCAGGTGGCCAAGAAGGCCAATGGCCTCTTGGCTTGTATCAGAAACGGCATGGCCAGCAGGTCCAGGGAGGTTATTCTCCTCTGTACTCGGCACTGGTGAGACCGCTCCTCGAGTACTGTGTTCAGTTCTGGGCCCCTCACCACAAGAAGGATGTTGAGGCTCTGGAACGAGTCCAGAGAAGAGCAACAAAGCTGGTGAGGGGGCTGGAGAACAGGTCTTATGAGGAGCGGCTGAGAGAGCTGGGGTGTTTAGCCCGGAGAAGAGGAGGCTGAGGGGAGACCTCATTGCTCTCTACAACTACCTGAAAGGAGGTTGTAGAGAGGAGGGTGCTGGCCTCTTCTCCAAGTGACAGGGGACAGGACAAGAGGGAATGGCCTCAAGCTCTGCCAGGGGAGATTTAGGCTGGACATTAGGAAAAAATTCTTCACAGAAAGGGTCATTGGGCACTGGCAGAGGCTGCCCAGGGAGGTGGTTGAGTCACCTTCCCTGGAGGTGTTTAAGGCACGGGTGGACGAGGTGCTAAGGGGCATGGTTTAGTATTTGATAGGAATGGTTGGACTCGATGATCCAGTGGGTCTCTTCCAACCTGGTGATTCTATGATTCTATGGTTTCAGGCCTGTCGGTCAGGCCCTGTCACTTCAGTATGGCAAGTAAGGTAAACGAGCAACTAACTTGGCAAGCAACTCTGAAAGCAAATAAAATGCCATTTTGAGCAGTGATGCAGATGCCCAACCCCACATAATGAATGCTTACAACAAATTTATTTTAACACACTCTGATCAAATCCGTTGTTACTTCAACTCTTTGAGCCTGGACAGGATTCTAACCTTGGACCTCAGACTAAAAGTCAGATGCTCTCCCAACTGAGCTATCTGATTAGCTATCTGAGCCTCTCTTGCCCCATGTTGGATGCCAAAATGGACTGTCCCAGTTTAGCCCCTTAGCCGGCAGCTGTTCTCTCACCTCCCACAACTGGGAGGAAGATTCAAAAAAGGAAAGAAAGACCTGTGGGTTGATGTTCACAGATGACATTTTTGTAGTGGCTGAAACTATGAGAAGGGGACAGATACCTGTGTACTGCTTAATAGACTATGATCATGAAGCAATCAAGAAGGCATTTTACTCTGACTAGCTTCAAAAAAGTGAATCCTGGCGAGGACAGAGTCTGCAAAATTGAGAAGATCATTGCTGGCTAAGGAAAGGAAGAAAGAAATGGCTGATGCTGAAGTAGCATGGCTGGCCTCAGAAATTTCAAATGGATAGAAGCCTCCGAAGCCCAGGACACCTAATAACTTAGGTTGGAGCAGGAGGGGGGAAGGATGGTGGATGGTCGTTTCTATATCATCCTACTCAGCAAAGTTAGTGATCTTCCCTCAAAACACCAGCTCAACCTTAACCATGCTGCTAGACAGGCCCCTGGAGCTCTCAGGGAAGTGGGAGGTGAGGCTGGTGAAAATACAGTACATGCACAGCTGGAATAATGTCAACAAAGGTGCCATCTTTGAAATAGCACTGCCAGGTAAGACATGGCAGTATACTTTGCAGAAGGCTATTATCCATCCTTCTCAATATTGATGGAATGGAGGATGGAATGGGATGGAATGGGATGGAATGGATGGAATAGAATAGAATAGAATAGAACAGAACAGAACAGAACAGAACAGAACAGAACAGAACAGAACAGAACAGTTGGAAAGGACCTACAATGATCATCTAGGCCAACTACCTGACCATTTCGGTGCCAAAAGTTAAAGCATGTTATTAAGAGCATTGTCCAAATGCCTCTTAAACACTGACAGGCATGAGGCATCAACCACTCTCTCTAGGAAGGCTGTTCCAATGTCTGACCACCCTCTCAGTAAAGAAATACTTCCTAATGTCAAGGCTGAATATCACTGGGTACAGCTTTGAATCATTCCCATGTGTTCTGTTGCTGGATACCAGGGAGAAGAGCTCAGCACCCCCCTCTCCCCTTCCCCTCCTCAGGAAGCTCTAGAGATCAATGAGGTCGCCCCTCAGCCTCCCTTCTCCAAATTAGACAAACCCAGAGTCCTCAGCACTCCTCATAGGACAGGTCTCGCAGCCCAGAAGGCCAACCATATCCTGGACTGCATCAAAAGAAGCATGGCCAGCGGGCAAGGGAGGTGATTCTGCCCCTCTATTGTGAGACCTCATCTGGAGTATTGTGTCCAGTTCTGGAATCCTCAACATAAGAAGGATATGGAACTGTTAGAATGGTCCAGAGGAGGGCTACAAAGATGATCCGAGGGCTGGAGACATCCCATACGAGGACAGGCTGAGAGAGTTGGACTTGTTCAGCCTGGAGAAGAGAAGACTCCGAGGAGACCTTATAGTGACCTTCCAGTACCTGAAAGCTGGGAAGGGACTTTTTATAAAGTCATGTAGTGATAGGACTAGGGGGAATGGCTTTAAATTGGAGAGGGGCAGATTAGGCTAGACGTAAGGAGGAATTTCTTCACTATGGAGTGGTGAGGCACCGGAACAGGTTGCCCAGGGAAGTTGTGGATGCCCCATCGCTGGAGGTGTTGAAGGCCAGGTTGGATGGGGCCTTGAGTAACCTGATCTAATGGGATGTGTCCCTGACTATGGCAGGGGGTTGGAACTGGATGATCTTTCATGTCCCTTCCAACTCAAACCATTCTGTGATTCTGTGATTCTGTGATTCTGTGATTCTATTCAAGTTAGCTGTTATGTGGATCACTAACTCCTTGATGTACAATGGTCTTCTCATCAGGATCATTACACTGGAGTATCATATGAAATAGGGAAATGATGTAACAAAATACCGGTAAAACCATTGCTATAAGTTTGTGTCCTGTCACTGTCCACATTTTGTAGATATAGAAATACCAGAGGGGGTTATAGGTAGAGATAAGCAATACTTCAGTGAAGAGGAAGTCACTAAGATATGATTGCTTGGTCCCTTATTGTAGTTATTTTAAAAGTGAAAAAATATATCATACTATAGCTTTTAAAACTTGCTGGCAAAAGTATCAGAATAGGGGGAATAAGTGGAAGCTGAACTTTCAAGACTGGTTTTCCCTAATTGAAGAGTAATTACACTAGCAAACTTCCTTGAGAAGTTGATGGATTTTCAGTACACTGACGCTTCAAAAAGATGTTTGGGATTCTTTTAATAGATGTGCTTGAATTCAGGTTCTATGTGTAAGTCTGCAAGCTGCAGGTCTCAGTGGTTAAGCTGGATTGAGCCGAGGGAGGCTCTTTTCTGAGTTTAGACTCTGTGAATCTGCTT
>NW_027207102.1:0-43811 GCF_032191515.1 Phaenicophaeus curvirostris
GCCAAAATCACATTCTTAGGCGAAAGTAAGTTACAATTCAGTACCCTATCCTAAAGCTTGCTGTTAGGAGGGAATATGCAGCTTGCACTGAAAGCGCTTCCAGAGGGGAGTCTAACGAGGGCAAACATTTTATGGTAGCAGCTTCCCTGCGGGAGATACTCTCTTTGCTAAAAACGTATTATTAGGCGAAAGTAAGTTACAATTCAGTACCCTATCCTAAAGCTTGCTGTTAGGAGGGAATCTGCAGCTTGCAGTGAAAGTGCTTCAAGAGAGGAATCTAACGAGAGCCAGCATTAGATGGTAGCAGCTTCCCTGCGGGAGATACTCTCTTTCCCAAAATCACCTTATTAGCCGCAGTTAAGATACAATTCAGTACCCTATCCTAAAGCTTGCTGTTAGGAGGGAATCTGCAGCTTGCAGTGAAAGCGCTTCCAGAGGGGAGTCTAACGAGGGGAAACATTTGATAGCAGCAGCTTCCCTGCGGGAGATACTCTCTTTGCCAAAATCGCATTATTAGGCGAAAGTAAGTTACAATTCAGTACCCTATCCTAAAGCTTGCTGTTAGGAGGGAATCTGCAGCTTGCAGTGAAAGCGCTTCCAGAGGGGAGTCTAACGAGGGCAAACATTTGATGGTAGCAGCTTCTCTGTGGGAGATACTCTCTTTGCTAAAAACGCCTTATTAGGCGAAAGTAAGTTACAATTCAGTACCCTATCTTAAAGCTTGCTGTTAGGAGGGAATCTGCAGCTTGCAGTGAAAGCGCTTCCAGAGGGGAGTCTAACGAGGGCAAACATTTGATGGTAGCAGCTTCCCTGCGGGAGATACTCTCTTTGCCAAAATCGCATTATTAGCCGCAGTTAAGTTACAATTCAGTACCCTATCCTAAAGCTTGCTGTTAGGAGGGAATCTGCAGCTTGCAGTGAACGCGCTTCCAGAGGGGAGTCTAATGAGGGCAAACATTTGATGGTAGCAGCTTCCCTGCGGGAGATACTCTCTTTGCCAAAATCGCATTATTAGGCGAAAGTAAGTTACAATTCAGTACCCTATCCTAAAGCTTGCTGTTAGGAGGGAATCTGCAGCTTGCAGTGAAAGTGCTTCCAGAGGGGAGTCTAATGAGGGCAAACATTTGATGGTAGCAGCTTCCCTGCGGGAGATACTCTCTTTGCTAAAAACGCATTATTAGGCGAAAGTAAGTTTCAATTCAGTACCCCATCCTAAAGCTTGCTGTTAGGAGGGAATCTGCAGCTTGCAGTGAAAGCGCTTTCAGAGCGGAGTATAACGAGGGCAAACATTTGATGGTAGCAGCTTCCCTGCGGGAGATACTCTCTTTGCTAAAAACGCATTATTAGGCGAAAGTAAGATACAATTCAGTACCCTATCCTACAGCTTGCTGTTAGGAGAGAATCTGCAGCTTGCAGTGAAAGCGCTTCCAGAGGGGAGTCTAATGAGGGAAAACATTTGATGGTAGCAGCTTCCCTGCGGGAGATACTCTCTTTTCCAAAATCACCTTATTAGCTGCAGTTAAGATACAATTCAGTACCCTATCCTAAAGCTTGCTGTTAGGAGGAATCTGCAGCTTGCAGAGAAAGCCCTTCAGAGGGGAGTCTAACGAGGGCAAACATTTGATGGTAGCAGCTTCCCTGCGGAGATACTCTCTTTGCAAAATCGCAATTATTAGGCGAAAGTAAGTTACAATTCAGTACCCTATCCTAAACTTGCTGTTAGAGGGAATCTGCAGCTTGCAGTGAAAGCGCTTCAGAGGGGAGTCTAATGAGGGCAAACATTTGATGGTAGCAGCTTCCCTGCGGGAGATACTCTCTTTGCCAAAATCGCATTATTAGGCGAAAGTAAGTTACAATTCAGTACCCTATCCTAAAGCTTGCTGTTAGGAGGGAATCTGCAGCTTGCAGTGAAAGCGCTTCCAGAGGGGAGTCTAACGAGGGCAAACATTTTGATGGTAGCAGCTTCCCTGCGGGAGATACTCTCTTTGAAAAAATCGCCTTGTTTGCCGCAGTTAAGATACAATTCAGTACCCTATCCTAAAGCTTGCTGTTAGGAAGGGAATCTGCAGCTTGCAGTGAAAGTTCTTCAAGAGAGGAATCTAACGAGAGCCAGCATTTGATGGTAGCAGCTTCCTGCGGGAGATACTCTCTTTGCCAATATCGCATTATTAGGCGAAAGTAAGTTACAATTCAGTACCCTATCCTAAAGCTTGCTGTTAGGAGGGAATCTGCAGCTTGCAGTGAAAGCGCTTCCAGAGGGGAGTCTAATGAGGGCAAACATTTGATGGTAGCAGCTTCCCTGCGGGAGATACTCTCTTTTCCAAAATCGCATTATTAGGCGAAAGTAAGTTACAATTCAGTACCCTATCCTAAAGCTTGCTGTTAGGAGGGAATCTGCAGCTTGCAGTGAAAGCGCTTCCAGAGGGAGTCTAACGAGTGCAAACATTTGATGGTAGCAGCTTCCCTGCGGGAGATACTCTCTTTGCTAAAAAACGTATTGTTAGGCGAAAGTAAGTTACAATTCAGTACCCTATCCTAAAGCTTGCTGTTAGGAGGGAATCTGCAGCTTGCAGTGAAGTTCTTCAAGAGAGGAATCTAACGAGAGCCAGCATTTGATGGTAGCAGCTTCCCTGCGGGAGATACTCTCTTTGCCAAAATCGCATTATTAGGCGAAAGTAAGTTACAATTCAGTACCCTATCCTAAAGCTTGCTGTTAGGAGGGAATCTGCAGCTTGCAGAGAAAGCGCTTCCAGAGGGGAGTCTAACGAGGGCAAACATTTGATGGTAGCAGCTTCCTGCGGGAGATACTCTCTTTGCCAAAATCACATTCTTAGGCGAAAGTAAGTTACAATTCAGTACCCTATCCTAAAGCTTGCTGTTAGGAGGGAATCTGCAGCTTGCACTGAAAGCGCTTCCAGAGGGAGTCTAACGAGGGCAAACATTTGATGGTAGCAGCTTCCCTGCGGGAGATAGTCTCTTTGCTAAAAACGTATTATTAGGCGAAAGTAAGTTACAATTCAGTACCCTATCCTAAAGCTTGCTGTTAGGAGGGAATCTGCAGCTTGCAGTGAAAGTGCTTCAAGAGAGGAATCTAACGAGAGCCAGCATTAGATGTAGCAGCTTCCCTGCGGGAGATACTCTCTTTTCCAAAATCACCTTATTAGCCGCAGTTAAGATACAATTCAGTACCCTATCCTAAAGCTTGCTGTTAGGAGGGAATCGGCAGCTTGCAGTGAAAGCGCTTCCAGAGGGGAGTCTAACGAGGGGAACATTTGATAGCAGCAGCTTCCCTGCGGGAGATACTCTCTTTGCCAAAATCGCATTATTAGGCGAAAGTAAGTTACAATTCAGTACCCTATCCTAAAGCTTACTGTTAGGAGGGAATCTGCAGCTTGCAGTGAAAGCGCTTCCAGAGGGGAGTCTAACGAGGGCAAACATTTGATGGTAGCAGCTTCTCTGTGGGAGATACTCTCTTTGCTATAAACGCCTTATTAGGCGAAAGTAAGTTACAATTCAGTACCCTATCTTAAAGCTTGCTGTTAGGAGGGAATCTGCAGCTTGCAGTGAAAGCGCTTCCAGAGGGGAGTCTAACGAGGGCAAACATTTGATGTTAGCAGCTTCCCTGCGGGAGATAGTCTCTTTGCCAATCTCTTTATTAGGCGAAAGTAAGTTACAATTCAGCACCCTATCCTAAAGCTTGCTGTTAGGAGGGAATCTGCAGCTTGCAGTGAAAGCGCTTCCAGAGGGGAGTCTAATGAGGGAAAACATTTGATGGTAGCAGCTTCCCTGCGGGAGATACTCTCTTTCCAAAATCACCTTATTAGCTGCATTTAAGATACAATTCAGTACCCTATCCTAAAGCTTGCTGTTAGGAGGGAATCTGCAGCTTGCAGAGAAAGCGCTTCCAGAGGGGAGTCTAACGAGGGCAAACATTTGATGGTAGGAGCTTCCCTGCGGGGGATAGTCTCTTTGCCAAAATCGCATTATAGGGCGAAAGTAAGTTACCAATTCAGTACCCTATCCTAAAGCTTGCTGTAGGAGGGAATCTGCAGCTTGCAGTGAAAGCGCTTCCAGAGGGGAGTCCTAATGAGGGCAAACATTTGATGGTAGCAGCTTCCCTGCGGGAGATACTCTCTTTGCCAAAATCGCATTATTAGGCGAAAGTAAGTTACAATTCAGTACCCCTATCCTAAAGCTTGCTGTTAGGAGGGAATCTGCAGCTTGCAGTGAAAGCGCTTCAAGGGGAGTGTAATGAGGGCAAACATTTGATGGTAGCAGCTTCCCTGCGGGAGATACTCTCTTTGCCAAAATCGCATTAGTAGGCGAAAGTAAGTTTACAATTCAGTAACCCTATCCTAAAGCTTGCTGTTAGGAGGGAATCTGCAGCTTGCCGTGAAAGCGCTTCCAGAGGGGAGTCTAATGAGGGCAAACATTTGATGGTAGCAGCTTCCCTGCGGGAGATACTCTCTTTGCAAAATCGCATTATTAGGCGAAAGTAAGTTACAATTCAGTACCCTATCCTAAAGCTTGCTGTTAGGAGGGAATCTGCAGCTTGCAGTGAAAGCGCTTCCAGAGGGAGTCTAATGAGGGCAAACATTTGATGGTAGCAGCTTCCCTGCGGGAGATACTCTCTTTGCCAAAATCGCATTATTAGGCGAAAGTAAGTTACAATCAGTACCCTATCCTAAAGCTTGCTGTTAGGAGGGAATCTGCAGCTTGCAGTGAAAGCGCATTCCAGAGGGGAGTCTAATGAGGGCAAACATTTGATGGTAGCAGCTTCCCTGCGGGAGAGTACTCTCTTTGCCAAAATCGCATTATTAGGCGAAAGTAAGTTACAATTCAGTACCCTATCCTAAAGCTTGCTGTTAGGAGGGAATCTGCAGCTTGCCGTGAAAGCGCTTCCAGAGGGGGAGTCTAATGAGGGCAAACATTTGATGGTAGCAGCTTCCTGCGGGAGATACTCTCTTTGCCAAAATCGCATTATTAGGCGAAAGTAAGTTACAATTCAGTACCCTATCCTAAAGCTTGCTGTTAGGAGGGAATCTGCAGCTTGCAGTGAAAGCGCTTCCAGAGGGGAGTCTAATGAGGGCAAACATATGATGGTAGCAGCTTCCCTGCGGGAGATACTCTCTTTGCCAAAATCGCATTATTAGGCGAAAGTAAGTTACAATTCAGTACCCTATCCTAAAGCTTGCTGTTAGGAGGGAATCTGCAGCTTGCAGTGAAAGCGCTTCCAGAGGGGAGTCTAATGAGGGCAAACATTTGATGGTAGCAGCTTCCCTGCGGGAGATACTCTCTTTGCCAAAATCGCATTATTAGGCGAAAGTAAGTTACAATTCAGTACCCTATCCTAAAGCTTGCTGTTAGGAGGGAATCTGCAGCTTGCAGTGAAAGCGCTTCCAGAGGGGAGTCTAATGAGGGCAAACATTTGATGGTAGCAGCTTCCCTGCGGGAGATACTCTCTTTGCCAAAATTGCATTATTAGGCAAAAGTAAGTTACAATTCAGTACCCTATCATAAAGCTTGCTGTTAGGAGGGAATCTGCAGCTTGCAGTGAAAGCGCTTCCAGAGGGGAGTCTAATGAGGGCAAACATTTGATGGTAGCAGCTTCCCTGCGGGAGATACTCTCTTTGCCAAAATCGCATTAGTAGGCGAAAGTAAGTTACAATTCAGTACCCTATCCTAAAGCTTGCTGTTAGGAGGGAATCTGCAGCTTGCAGTGAAAGCGCTTCCAGAGGGGAGTCTAATGAGGGCAAACATTTGATGGTAGCAGCTTCCCTGCGGGAGATACTCTCTTTGCCAAAATCGCATTATTAGGCGAAAGTAAGTTACAATTCAGTACCCTATCCTAAAGCTTGCTGTTAGGAGGGAATCTGCAGCTTGCAGTGAAAGCGCTTCCAGAGGGGAGTCTAATGAGGGCAAACATTTGATGGTAGCAGCTTCCCTGCGGGAGATACTCTCTTTGCCAAAATCGCATTATTAGGCGAAAGTAAGTTACAATTCAGTACCCTATCCTAAAGCTTGCTGTTAGGAGGGAATCTGCAGCTTGCCGTGAAAGCGCTTCCAGAGGGGAGTCTAATGAGGGCAAACATTTGATGGTAGCAGCTTCCCTGCGGGAGATACTCTCTTTGCCAAAATCGCATTATTAGGCGAAAGTAAGTTACAATTCAGTACCCTATCCTAAAGCTTGCTGTTAGGAGGGAATCTGCAGCTTGCCGTGAAAGCGCTTCCAGAGGGGAGTCTAATGAGGGCAAACATTTGATGGTAGCAGCTTCCCTGCGGGAGATACTCTGCCAAAATCGCATTATTAGGCGAAAGTAAGTTACAATTCAGTACCCTATCCTAAAGCTTGCTGTTAGGAGGGAATCTGCAGCTTGCAGTGAAAGCGCTTCCAGAGCGGAGTCTAATGAGGGCAAACATTTGATGGTAGCAGCTTCCCTGCGGGAGATACTCTCTTTGCCAAAATCGCATTATTAGGCGAAAGTAAGTTACAATTCAGTACCCTATCCTAAAGCTTGCTGTTAGGAGGGAATCTGCAGCTTGCAGTGAAAGCGCTTCCAGAGGGGAGTCTAATGAGGGCAAACATTTGATGGTAGCAGCTTCCCTGCGGGAGATACTCTCTTTGCCAAAATCGCATTATTAGGCGAAAGTAAGTTACAATTCAGTACCCTATCCTAAAGCTTGCTGTTAGGAGGGAATCTGCAGCTTGCAGTGAAAGCGCTTCCAGAGGGGAGTCTAATGAGGGCAAACATTTGATGGTAGCAGCTTCCCTGCGGGAGATACTCTCTTTGCCAAAATCGCATTATTAGGCGAAAGTAAGTTACAATTCAGTACCCTATCCTAAAGCTTGCTGTTAGGAGGGAATCTGCAGCTTGCAGTGAAAGCGCTTCCAGAGGGGAGTCTAATGAGGGCAAACATTTGATGGTAGCAGCTTCCCTGCGGGAGATACTCTCTTTGCCCAAATCGCATTATTAGGCGAAAGTAAGTTACAATTCAGTACCCTATCCTAAAGCTTGCTGTTAGGAGGGAATCTGCAGCTTGCAGTGAAAGCGCTTCCAGAGGGGAGTCTAATGAGGGCAAACATTTGATGGTAGCAGCTTCCCTGCGGGAGATACTCTCTTTGCCAAAATCGCATTATTAGGCGAAAGTAAGTTACAATTCAGTACCCTATCCTAAAGCTTGCTGTTAGGAGGGAATCTTCAGCTTGCAGTGAAAGCGCTTCCAGAGGGGAGTCTAATGAGGGCAAACATTTGATGGTAGCAGCTTCCCTGCGGGAGATACTCTCTTTGCCAAAATCGCATTATTAGGCGAAAGTAAGTTACAATTCAGTACCCTATCCTAAAGCTTGCTGTTAGGAGGGAATCTGCAGCTTGCCGTGAAAGCGCTTCCAGAGGGGAGTCTAATGAGGGCAAACATTTGATGGTAGCAGCTTCCCTGCGGGAGATACTCTCTTTGCCAAAATCGCATTATTACGCGAAAGTAAGTTACAATTCAGTACCCTATCCTAAAGCTTGCTGTTAGGAGGGAATCTGCAGCTTGCAGTGACAGCGCTTCCAGAGGGGAGTCTAATGAGGGCAAACATTTGATGGTAGCAGCTTCCCTGCGGGAGATACTCTCTTTGCCAAAATCGCATTATTAGGCGAAAGTAAGTTACAATTCAGTACCCTATCCTAAAGCTTGCTGTTAGGAGGGAATCTGCAGCTTGCAGTGAAAGCGCTTCCAGAGGGGAGTCTAATGAGGGCAAAGATTTGATGGTAGCAGCTTCCCTGCGGGAGATACTCTCTTTGCCAAAATCGCATTATTAGGCGAAAGTAAGTTACAATTCAGTACCCTATCCTAAAGCTTGCTGTTAGGAGGGAATCTGCAGCTTGCAGTGAAAGCGCTTCCAGAGGGGAGTCTAATGAGGGCAAACATTTGATGGTAGCAGCTTCCCTGCGGGAGATACTCTCTTTGTCAAAATCGCATTATTAGGCGAAAGTAAGTTACAATTCAGTACCCTATCCTAAAGCTTGCTGTTAGGAGGGAATCTGCAGCTTGCAGTGAAAGCGCTTCCAGAGGGGAGTCTAATGAGGGCAAACATTTGATGGTAGCAGCTTCCCTGCGGGAGATACTCTCTTTGCCAAAATCGCATTTTTAGCCGTAGTTAAGTTACAATTCAGTACCCTATCCTAAAGCTTGCTGTTAGGAGGGAATCTGCAGCTTGCAGTGAAAGCGCTTCCAGAGGGGAGTCTAATGAGGGCAAACATTTGATGGTAGCAGCTTCCCTGCGGGAGATACTCTCTTTGCCAAAATCGCATTATTAGGCGAAAGTAAGTTACAATTCAGTACCCTATCCTAAAGCTTGCTGTTAGGAGGGAATCTGCAGCTTGCCGTGAAAGCGCTTCCAGAGGGGAGTCTAATGAGGGCAAACATTTGATGGTAGCAGCTTCCCTGCGGGAGATACTCTCTTTGCCAAAATCGCATTATTAGGCGAAAGTAAGTTACAATTCAGTACCCTATCCTAAAGCTTGCTGTTAGGAGGGAATCTGCAGCTTGCCGTGAAAGCGCTTCCAGAGGGGAGTCTAATGAGGGCAAACATTTGATGGTAGCAGCTTCCCTGCGGGAGATACTCTGCCAAAATCGCATTATTAGGCGAAAGTAAGTTACAATTCAGTACCCTATCCTAAAGCTTGCTGTTAGGAGGGAATCTGCAGCTTGCAGTGAAAGCGCTTCCAGAGCGGAGTCTAATGAGGGCAAACATTTGATGGTAGCAGCTTCCCTGCGGGAGATACTCTCTTTGCCAAAATCGCATTATTAGGCGAAAGTAAGTTACAATTCAGTACCCTATCCTAAAGCTTGCTGTTAGGAGGGAATCTGCAGCTTGCAGTGAAAGCGCTTCCAGAGGGGAGTCTAATGAGGGCAAACATTTGATGGTAGCAGCTTCCCTGCGGGAGATACTCTCTTTGCCAAAATCGCATTATAGGGCGAAAGTAAGTTACAATTCAGTACCCTATCCTAAAGCTTGCTGTTAGGAGGGAATCTGCAGCTTGCAGTGAAAGCGCTTCCAGAGGGGAGTCTAATGAGGGCAAACATTTGATGGTAGCAGCTTCCCTGCGGGAGATACTCTCTTTGCCAAAATCGCATTATTAGGCGAAAGTAAGTTACAATTCAGTACCCTATCCTAAAGCTTGCTGTTAGGAGGGAATCTGCAGCTTGCAGTGAAAGCGCTTCCAGAGGGGAGTGTAATGAGGGCAAACATTTGATGGTAGCAGCTTCCCTGCGGGAGATACTCTCTTTGCCAAAATCGCATTAGTAGGCGAAAGTAAGTTACAATTCAGTACCCTATCCTAAAGCTTGCTGTTAGGAGGGAATCTGCAGCTTGCCGTGAAAGCGCTTCCAGAGGGGAGTCTAATGAGGGCAAACATTTGATGGTAGCAGCTTCCCTGCGGGAGATACTCTCTTTGCCAAAATCGCATTATTAGGCGAAAGTAAGTTACAATTCAGTACCCTATCCTAAAGCTTGCTGTTAGGAGGGAATCTGCAGCTTGCAGTGAAAGCGCTTCCAGAGGGGAGTCTAATGAGGGCAAACATTTGATGGTAGCAGCTTCCCTGCGGGAGATACTCTCTTTGCCAAAATCGCATTATTAGGCGAAAGTAAGTTACAATTCAGTACCCTATCCTAAAGCTTGCTGTTAGGAGGGAATCTGCAGCTTGCAGTGAAAGCGCTTCCAGAGGGGAGTCTAATGAGGGCAAACATTTGATGGTAGCAGCTTCCCTGCGGGAGATACTCTCTTTCCAAAATCGCATTATTAGGCGAAAGTAAGATACAATTCAGTACCCTATCCTAAAGCTTGCTGTTAGGAGGGAATCTGCAGCTTGCCGTGAAAGCGCTTCCAGAGGGGAGTCTAATGAGGGCAAACATTTGATGGTAGCAGCTTCCCTGCGGGAGATACTCTCTTTGCCAAAATCGCATTATTAGGCGAAAGTAAGTTACAATTCAGTACCCTATCCTAAAGCTTGCTGTTAGGAGGGAATCTGCAGCTTGCCGTGAAAGCGCTTCCAGAGGGGAGTCTAATGAGGGCAAACATTTGATGGTAGCAGCTTCCCTGCGGGAGATATACTCTTTGCCAAAATCGCATTATTAGGCGAAAGTAAGATACAATGCAGAATCCTATCCTAAAGCTTGCTGTTAGGAGGGAATCTGCAGCTTGCAGTGAAAGCGCTTCCAGAGGGGAGTCTAATGAGGGCAAACATTTGATGGTAGCAGCTTCCCTGCGGGAGATACTCTCTTTGCCAAAATCGCATTATTAGGCGAAAGTAAGTTACAATACAGTACCCTATCCTAAAGCTTGCTGTTAGGAGGGAATCTGCAGCTTGCAGTGAAAGCGCTTCCAGAGGGGAGTCTAATGAGGGCAAACATTTGATGGTAGCAGCTTCCCTGCGGGAGATACTCTCTCTGCCAAAATCGCATTATTAGGCGAAAGTAAGTTACAATTCAGTACCCTATCCTAAAGCTTGCTGTTAGGAGGGAATCTGCAGCTTGCAGTGAAAGCGCTTCCAGAGGGGAGTCTAATGAGGGCAAACATTTGATGGTAGCAGCTTCCCTGCGGGAGATACTCTCTTTGCCAAAATCGCATTATTAGGCGAAAGTAAGTTACAATTCAGTACCCTATCCTAAAGCTTGCTGTTAGGAGGGAATCTGCAGCTTGCCGTGAAAGCGCTTCCAGAGGGGAGTCTAATGAGGGCAAACATTTGATGGTAGCAGCTTCCCTGCGGGAGATACTCTCTTTGCCAAAATCGCATTATTAGGCGAAAGTAAGTTACAATTCAGTACCCTATCCTACAGCTTGCTGTTAGGAGGGAATCTGCAGCTTGCAGTGACAGCGCTTCCAGAGGGGAGTCTAATGAGGGCAAACATTTGATGGTAGCAGCTTCCCTGCGGGAGATACTCTCTTTGCCAAAATCGCATTAGTAGGCGAAAGTAAGTTACAATTCAGTACCCTATCCTAAAGCTTGCTGTTAGGAGGGAATCTGCAGCTTGCCGTGAAAGCGCTTCCAGAGGGGAGTGTAATGAGGGCAAACATTTGATGGTAGCAGCTTCCCTGCGGGAGATACTCTCTTTGCCAAAATCGCATTAGTAGGCGAAAGTAAGTTACAATTCAGTACCCTATCCTAAAGCTTGCTGTTAGGAGGGAATCTGCAGCTTGCCGTGAAAGCGCTTCCAGAGGGGAGTCTAATGAGGGCAAACATTTGATGGTAGCAGCTTCCCTGCGGGAGATACTCTCTTTGCCAAAATCGCATTATTAGGCGAAAGTAAGTTACAATTCAGTACCCTATCCTAAAGCTTGCTGTTAGGAGGGAATCTGCAGCTTGCAGTGACAGCGCTTCCAGAGGGGAGTCTAATGAGGGCAAACATTTGATGGTAGCAGCTTCCCTGCGGGAGATACTCTCTTTGCCAAAATCGCATTAGTAGGCGAAAGTAAGTTACAATTCAGTACCCTATCCTAAAGCTTGCTGTTAGGAGGGAATCTGCAGCTTGCCGTGAAAGCGCTTCCAGAGGGGAGTCTAATGAGGGCAAACATTTGATGGTAGCAGCTTCCCTGCGGGAGATAGTCTCTTTGCCAAAATCGCATTATTAGGCGAAAGTAAGTTACAAT
The DNA here is from genome assembly GCF_032191515.1 of Phaenicophaeus curvirostris. NCBI lineage: Eukaryota > Metazoa > Chordata > Aves > Cuculiformes > Cuculidae > Phaenicophaeus > Phaenicophaeus curvirostris. The sequence goes on from NW_027207102.1 coordinate 11,637, forward strand.
TCAGTACCCTATCCTAAAGCTTGCTGTTAGGAGGGAATCTGCAGCTTGCCGTGAAAGCGCTTCCAGAGGGGAGTCTAATGAGGGCAAACATTTGATGGTAGCAGCTTCCCTGCGGGAGATACTCTGCCAAAATCGCATTATTAGGCGAAAGTAAGTTACAATTCAGTACCCTATCCTAAAGCTTGCTGTTAGGAGGGAATCTGCAGCTTGCAGTGACAGCGCTTCCAGAGGGGAGTCTAATGAGGGCAAACATTTGATGGTAGCAGCTTCCCTGCGGGAGATACTCTCTTTGTCAAAATCGCATTATTAGGCGAAAGTAAGTTACAATTCAGTACCCTATCCTAAAGCTTGCTGTTAGGAGGGAATCTGCAGCTTGCAGTGAAAGCGCTTCCAGAGGGGAGTCTAATGAGGGCAAACATTTGATGGTAGCAGCTTCCCTGCGGGAGATACTCTCTTTGCCAAACTCGCATTTTTAGCCGTAGTTAAGTTACAATTCAGTACCCTATCCTAAAGCTTGCTGTTAGGAGGGAATCTGCAGCTTGCAGTGAAAGCGCTTCCAGAGGGGAGTCTAATGAGGGCAAACATTTGATGGTAGCAGCTTCCCTGCGGGAGATAGTCTCTTTGCCAAAATCGCATTATTAGGCGAAAGTAAGTTACAATTCAGTACCCTATCCTAAAGCTTGCTGTTAGGAGGGAATCTGCAGCTTGCAGTGAAAGCGCTTCCAGAGGGGAGTCTAATGAGGGCAAACATTTGATGGTAGCAGCTTCCCTGCGGGAGATACTCTCTTTGCCAAAATCGCATTATTAGGCGAAAGTAAGTTACAATTCAGTACCCTATCCTAAAGCTTGCTGTTAGGAGGGAATCTGCAGCTTGCCGTGAAAGCGCTTCCAGAGGGGAGTATAATGAGGGCAATCATTTGATGGTAGCAGCTTCCCTGCGGGAGATAGTCTCTTTGCCAAAATCGCATTATTAGGCGAAAGTAAGTTACAATTCAGTACCCTATCCTAAAGCTTGCTGTTAGGAGGGAATCTGCAGCTTGCAGTGAAAGCGCTTCCAGAGGGGAGTCTAATGAGGGCAAACATTTGATGGTAGCAGCTTCCCTGCGGGAGATACTCTCTTTCCAAAATCGCATTATTAGGCGAAAGTAAGTTACAATTCAGTACCCTATCCTAAAGCTTGCTGTTAGGAGGGAATCTGCAGCTTGCAGTGACAGCGCTTCCAGAGGGGAGTCTAATGAGGGCAAACATTTGATGGTAGCAGCTTCCCTGCGGGAGATACTCTCTTTGCCAAAATCGCATTAGTAGGCGAAAGTAAGTTACAATTCAGTACCCTATCCTAAAGCTTGCTGTTAGGAGGGAATCTGCAGCTTGCCGTGAAAGCGCTTCCAGAGGGGAGTCTAATGAGGGCAAACATTTGATGGTAGCAGCTTCCCTGCGGGAGATAGTCTCTTTGCCAAAATCGCATTATTAGGCGAAAGTAAGTTACAATTCAGTACCCTATCCTAAAGCTTGCTGTTAGGAGGGAATCTGCAGCTTGCCGTGAAAGCGCTTCCAGAGGGGAGTCTAATGAGGGCAAACATTTGATGGTAGCAGCTTCCCTGCGGGAGATACTCTGCCAAAATCGCATTATTAGGCGAAAGTAAGTTACAATTCAGTACCCTATCCTAAAGCTTGCTGTTAGGAGGGAATCTGCAGCTTGCAGTGACAGCGCTTCCAGAGGGGAGTCTAATGAGGGCAAACATTTGATGGTAGCAGCTTCCCTGCGGGAGATACTCTCTTTGTCAAAATCGCATTATTAGGCGAAAGTAAGTTACAATTCAGTACCCTATCCTAAAGCTTGCTGTTAGGAGGGAATCTGCAGCTTGCAGTGAAAGCGCTTCCAGAGGGGAGTCTAATGAGGGCAAACATTTGATGGTAGCAGCTTCCCTGCGGGAGATACTCTCTTTGCCAAACTCGCATTTTTAGCCGTAGTTAAGTTACAATTCAGTACCCTATCCTAAAGCTTGCTGTTAGGAGGGAATCTGCAGCTTGCAGTGAAAGCGCTTCCAGAGGGGAGTCTAATGAGGGCAAACATTTGATGGTAGCAGCTTCCCTGCGGGAGATAGTCTCTTTGCCAAAATCGCATTATTAGGCGAAAGTAAGTTACAATTCAGTACCCTATCCTAAAGCTTGCTGTTAGGAGGGAATCTGCAGCTTGCAGTGAAAGCGCTTCCAGAGGGGAGTCTAATGAGGGCAAACATTTGATGGTAGCAGCTTCCCTGCGGGAGATACTCTCTTTGCCAAAATCGCATTATTAGGCGAAAGTAAGTTACAATTCAGTACCCTATCCTAAAGCTTGCTGTTAGGAGGGAATCTGCAGCTTGCCGTGAAAGCGCTTCCAGAGGGGAGTATAATGAGGGCAATCATTTGATGGTAGCAGCTTCCCTGCGGGAGATAGTCTCTTTGCCAAAATCGCATTATTAGGCGAAAGTAAGTTACAATTCAGTACCCTATCCTAAAGCTTGCTGTTAGGAGGGAATCTGCAGCTTGCAGTGAAAGCGCTTCCAGAGGGGAGTCTAATGAGGGCAAACATTTGATGGTAGCAGCTTCCCTGCGGGAGATACTCTCTTTCCAAAATCGCATTATTAGGCGAAAGTAAGATACAATTCAGTACCCTATCCTAAAGCTTGCTGTTAGGAGGGAATCTGCAGCTTGCAGTGAAAGCGCTTCCAGAGGGGAGTCTAATGAGGGCAAACATTTGATGGTAGCAGCTTCCCTGCGGGAGATACTCTCTTTGCCAAAATCGCATTATTAGGCGAAAGTAAGTTACAATTCAGTACCCTATCCTAAAGCTTGCTGTTAGGAGGGAATCTGCAGCTTGCCGTGAAAGCGCTTCCAGAGGGGAGTCTAATGAGGGCAAACATTTGATGGTAGCAGCTTCCCTGCGGGAGATACTCTCTTTGCCAAAATCGCATTATTAGGCGAAAGTAAGATACAATGCAGTATCCTATCCTAAAGCTTGCTGTTAGGAGGGAATCTGCAGCTTGCCGTGAAAGCGCTTCCAGAGGGGAGTCTAATGAGGGCAAACATTTGATGGTAGCAGCTTCCCTGCGGGAGATGCTCTCTTTGCCAAAATCGCATTATTAGGCGAAAGTAAGTTACAATTCAGTACCCTATCCTAAAGCTTGCTGTTAGGAGGGAATCTGCAGCTTGCAGTGAAAGCGCTTCCAGAGGGGAGTCTAATGAGGGCAAACATTTGATGGTAGCAGCTTCCCTGCGGGAGATACTCTCTTTGCCAAAATCGCATTATTAGGCGAAAGTAAGTTACAATTCAGTACCCTATCCTAAAGCTTGCTGTTAGGAGGGAATCTGCAGCTTGCAGTGAAAGCGCTTCCAGAGGGGAGTCTAATGAGGGCAAACATTTGATGGTAGCAGCTTCCCTGCGGGAGATACTCTCTTTGCCAAAATCGCATTATTAGGCGAAAGTATGTTACAATTCAGTACCCTATCCTAAAGCTTGCTGTTAGGAGGGAATCTGCAGCTTGCAGTGAAAGCGCTTCCAGAGGGGAGTCTAATGAGGGCAAACATTTGATGGTAGCAGCTTCCCTGCGGGAGATACTCTCTTTGCCAAAATCGCATTATTAGGCGAAAGTAAGTTACAATTCAGTACCCTATCCTAAAGCTTGCTGTTAGGAGGGAATCTGCAGCTTGCCGTGAAAGCGCTTCCAGAGGGGAGTCTAATGAGGGCAAACATTTGATGGTAGCAGCTTCCCTGCGGGAGATAGTCTCTTTTCCAAAATCGCATTATTAGGCGAAAGTAAGTTACAATTCAGTACCCTATCCTAAAGCTTGCTGTTAGGAGGGAATCTGCAGCTTGCCGTGAAAGCGCTTCCAGAGGGGAGTGTAATGAGGGCAAACATTTGATGGTAGCAGCTTCCCTGCGGGAGATACTCTCTTTGCCAAAATCGCATTATTAGGCGAAAGTAAGTTACAATTCAGTACCCTATCCTAAAGCTTGCTGTTAGGAGGGAATCTGCAGCTTGCAGTGAAAGCGCTTCCAGAGGGGAGTCTAATGAGGGCAAACATTTGATGGTAGCAGCTTCCCTGCGGGAGATACTCTCTTTGCCAAAATCGCATTATTAGGCGAAAGTAAGTTACAATTCAGTACCCTATCCTAAAGCTTGCTGTTAGGAGGGAATCTGCAGCTTGCCGTGAAAGCGCTTCCAGAGGGGAGTCTAATGAGGGCAAACATTTGATGGTAGCAGCTTCCCTGCGGGAGATAGTCTCTTTGCCAAAATCGCATTATTAGGCAAAAGTAAGTTACAATTCAGTACCCTATCCTAAAGCTTGCTGTTAGGAGGGAATCTGCAGGTTGCCGTGAAAGCGCTTCCAGAGGGGAGTCTAATGAGGGCAAACATTTGATGGTAGCAGCTTCCCTGCGGGAGATACTCTGCCAAAATCGCATTATTAGGCGAAAGTAAGTTACAATTCAGTACCCTATCCTAAAGCTTGCTGTTAGGAGGGAATCTGCAGCTTGCAGTGACAGCGCTTCCAGAGGGGAGTCTAATGAGGGCAAACATTTGATGGTAGCAGCTTCCCTGCGGGAGATAGTCTCTTTGCCAAAATCGCATTATTAGGCGAAAGTAAGTTACAATTCAGTACCCTATCCTAAAGCTTGCTGTTAGGAGGGAATCTGCAGCTTGCAGTGAAAGCGCTTCCAGAGGGGAGTCTAATGAGGGCAAACATTTGATGGTAGCAGCTTCCCTGCGGGAGATACTCTCTTTGCCAAAATCGCATTATTAGGCGAAAGTAAGTTACAATTCAGTACCCTATCCTAAAGCTTGCTGTTAGGAGGGAATCTGCAGCTTGCAGTGAAAGCGCTTCCAGAGGGGAGTCTAATGAGGGCAAACATTTGATGGTAGCAGCTTCCCTGCGGGAGATACTCTCTTTGTCAAAATCGCATTATTACGCGAAAGTAAGTTACAATTCAGTACCCTATCCTAAAGCTTGCTGTTAGGAGGGAATCTGCAGCTTGCAGTGAAAGCGCTTCCAGAGGGGAGTCTAATGAGGGCAAACATTTGATGGTAGCAGCTTCCCTGCGGGAGATACTCTCTTTGCCAAAATCGCATTTTTAGCCGTAGTTAAGTTACAATTCAGTACCCTATCCTAAAGCTTGCTGTTAGGAGGGAATCTGCAGCTTGCAGTGAAAGCGCTTCCAGAGGGGAGTCTAATGAGGGCAAACATTTGATGGTAGCAGCTTCCCTGCGGGAGATACTCTCTTTGCCAAAATCGCATTATTAGGCGAAAGTAAGTTACAATTCAGTACCCTATCCTAAAGCTTGCTGTTAGGAGGGAATCTGCAGCTTGCCGTGAAAGCGCTTCCAGAGGGGAGTCTAATGAGGGCAAACATTTGATGGTAGCAGCTTCCCTGCGGGAGATACTCTCTTTGCCAAAATCGCATTATTAGGCGAAAGTAAGTTACAATTCAGTACCCTATCCTAAAGCTTGCTGTTAGGAGGGAATCTGCAGCTTGCAGTGAAAGCGCTTCCAGAGGGGAGTCTAATGAGGGCAAACATTTGATGGTAGCAGCTTCCCTGCGGGAGATACTCTCTTTGCCAAAATCGCATTATTAGGCGAAAGTAAGTTACAATTCAGTACCCTATCCTAAAGCTTGCTGTTAGGAGGGAATCTGCAGCTTGCAGTGAAAGCGCTTCCAGAGGGGAGTCTAATGAGGGCAAACATTTGATGGTAGCAGCTTCCCTGCGGGAGATACTCTCTTTGTCAAAATCGCATTATTACGCGAAAGTAAGTTACAATTCAGTACCCTATCCTAAAGCTTGCTGTTAGGAGGGAATCTGCAGCTTGCAGTGAAAGCGCTTCCAGAGGGGAGTCTAATGAGGGCAAACATTTGATGGTAGCAGCTTCCCTGCGGGAGATACTCTCTTTGCCAAAATCGCATTTTTAGCCGTAGTTAAGTTACAATTCAGTACCCTATCCTAAAGCTTGCTGTTAGGAGGGAATCTGCAGCTTGCAGTGAAAGCGCTTCCAGAGGGGAGTCTAATGAGGGCAAACATTTGATGGTAGCAGCTTCCCTGCGGGAGATACTCTCTTTGCCAAAATCGCATTAGTAGGCGAAAGTAAGTTACAATTCAGTACCCTATCCTAAAGCTTGCTGTTAGGAGGGAATCTGCAGCTTGCCGTGAAAGCGCTTCCAGAGGGGAGTCTAATGAGGGCAAACATTTGATGGTAGCAGCTTCCCTGCGGGAGATACTCTCTTTGCCAAAATCGCATTATTAGGCGAAAGTAAGTTACAATTCAGTACCCTATCCTAAAGCTTGCTGTTAGGAGGGAATCTGCAGCTTGCCGTGAAAGCGCTTCCAGAGGGGAGTCTAATGAGGGCAAACATTTGATGGTAGCAGCTTCCCTGCGGGAGATAGTCTCTTTGCCAAAATCGCATTATTAGGCGAAAGTAAGTTACAATTCAGTACCCTATCCTAAAGCTTGCTGTTAGGAGGGAATCTGCAGCTTGCAGTGAAAGCGCTTCCAGAGGGGAGTCTAATGAGGGCAAACATTTGATGGTAGCAGCTTCCCTGCGGGAGATACTCTCTTTCCAAAATCGCATTATTAGGCGAAAGTAAGATACAATTCAGTACCCTATCCTAAAGCTTGCTGTTAGGAGGGAATCTGCAGCTTGCAGTGAAAGCGCTTCCAGAGGGGAGTCTAATGAGGGCAAACATTTGATGGTAGCAGCTTCCCTGCGGGAGATACTCTCTTTGCCAAAATCGCATTATTAGGCGAAAGTAAGTTACAATTCAGTACCCTATCCTAAAGCTTGCTGTTAGGAGGGAATCTGCAGCTTGCCGTGAAAGCGCTTCCAGAGGGGAGTCTAATGAGGGCAAACATTTGATGGTAGCAGCTTCCCTGCGGGAGATACTCTCTTTGCCAAAATCGCATTATTAGGCGAAAGTAAGTTACAATTCAGTACCCTATCCTAAAGCTTGCTGTTAGGAGGGAATCTGCAGCTTGCCGTGAAAGCGCTTCCAGAGGGGAGTCTAATGAGGGCAAACATTTGATGGTAGCAGCTTCCCTGCGGGAGATACTCTCTTTGCCAAAATCGCATTAGTAGGCGAAAGTAAGTTACAATTCAGTACCCTATCCTAAAGCTTGCTGTTAGGAGGGAATCTGCAGCTTGCCGTGAAAGCGCTTCCAGAGGGGAGTGTAATGAGGGCAAACATTTGATGGTAGCAGCTTCCCTGCGGGAGATACTCTCTTTGCCAAAATCGCATTATTAGGCGAAAGTAAGTTACAATTCAGTACCCTATCCTAAAGCTTGCTGTTAGGAGGGAATCTGCAGCTTGCAGTGAAAGCGCTTCCAGAGGGGAGTCTAATGAGGGCAAACGTTTGATGGTAGCAGCTTCCCTGCGGGAGATACTCTCTTTGCCAAAATCGCATTATTACGCGAAAGTAAGTTACAATTCAGTACCCTATCCTAAAGCTTGCTGTTAGGAGGGAATCTGCAGCTTGCAGTGAAAGCGCTTCCAGAGGGGAGTCTAATGAGGGCAAACATTTGATGGTAGCAGCTTCCCTGCGGGAGATACTCTCTTTGCCAAAATCGCATTATTAGGCGAAAGTAAGTTACAATTCAGTACCCTATCCTAAAGCTTGCTGTTAGGAGGGAATCTGCAGCTTGCAGTGAAAGCGCTTCCAGAGGGGAGTCTAATGAGGGCAAACATTTGATGGTAGCAGCTTCCCTGCGGGAGATACTCTCTTTGCCAAAATCGCCTTATTAGGCGAAAGTAAGTTACAATTCAGTACCCTATCCTAAAGCTTGCTGTTAGGAGGGAATCTGCAGCTTGCAGTGAAAGCGCTTCCAGAGGGGAGTCTAATGAGGGCAAACATTTGATGGTAGCAGCTTCCCTGCGGGAGATACTCTCTTTGCCAAAATCGCATTATTAGGCGAAAGTAAGTTACAATTCAGTACCCTATCCTAAAGCTTGCTGTTAGGAGGGAATCTGCAGCTTGCCGTGAAAGCGCTTCCAGAGGGGAGTCTAATGAGGGCAAACATTTGATGGTAGCAGCTTCCCTGCGGGAGATACTCTCTTTGCCAAAATCGCATTATTAGGCGAAAGTAAGTTACAATTCAGTACCCTATCCTACAGCTTGCTGTTAGGAGGGAATCTGCAGCTTGCAGTGAAAGCGCTTCCAGAGGGGAGTCTAATGAGGGCAAACATTTGATGGTAGCAGCTTCCCTGCGGGAGATACTCTCTTTGCCAAAATCGCATTATTAGGCGAAAGTAAGTTACAATTCAGTACCCTATCCTAAAGCTTGCTGTTAGGAGGGAATCTGCAGCTTGCAGTGACAGCGCTTCCAGAGGGGAGTGTAATGAGGGCAAACATTTGATGGTAGCAGCTTCCCTGCGGGAGATAGTCTCTTTGCCAAAATCGCATTATTAGGCGAAAGTAAGTTACAATTCAGTACCCTATCCTAAAGCTTGCTGTTAGGAGGGAATCTGCAGCTTGCAGTGAAAGCGCTTCCAGAGGGGAGTCTAATGAGGGCAAACATTTGATGGTAGCAGCTTCCCTGCGGGAGATACTCTCTTTGCCAAAATCGCATTATTAGGCGAAAGTAAGTTACAATTCAGTACCCTATCCTAAAGCTTGCTGTTAGGAGGGAATCTGCAGCTTGCAGTGAAAGCGCTTCCAGAGGGGAGTCTAATGAGGGCAAACATTTGATGGTAGCAGCTTCCCTGCGGGAGATACTCTCTTTGCCAAAATCGCATTATTAGGCGAAAGTAAGTTACAATTCAGTATACTATCCTAAAGCTTGCTGTTAGGAGGGAATCTGCAGCTTGCAGTGAAAGCGCTTCCAGAGGGGAGTCTAATGAGGGCAAACATTTGATGGTAGCAGCTTCCCTGCGGGAGATACTCTCTTTGCCAAAATCGCATTATTAGGCGAAAGTAAGTTACAATTCAGTACCCTATCCTAAAGCTTGCTGTTAGGAGGGAATCTGCAGCTTGCAGTGAAAGCGCTTCCAGAGGGGAGTCTAATGAGGGCAAACATTTGATGGTAGCAGCTTCCCTGCGGGAGATACTCTCTTTGCGAAAATCGCATTATTAGGCGAAAGTAAGTTACAATTCAGTACCCTATCCTAAAGCTTGCTGTTAGGAGGGAATCTGCAGCTTGCCGTGAAAGCGCTTCCAGAGGGGAGTCTAATGAGGGCAAACATTTGATGGTAGCAGCTTCCCTGCGGGAGATACTCTCTTTGCCAAAATCGCATTATTACGCGAAAGTAAGTTACAATTCAGTACCCTATCCTAAAGCTTGCTGTTAGGAGGGAATCTGCAGCTTGCCGTGAAAGCGCTTCCAGAGGGGAGTCTAATGAGGGCAAACATTTGATGGTAGCAGCTTCCCTGCGGGAGATACTCTCTTTGCCAAAATCGCATTAGTAGGCGAAAGTAAGTTACAATTCAGTACCCTATCCTAAAGCTTGCTGTTAGGAGGGAATCTGCAGCTTGCCGTGAAAGCGCTTCCAGAGGGGAGTCTAATGAGGGCAAACATTTGATGGTAGCAGCTTCCCTGCGGGAGATACTCTCTTTGCCAAAATCGCATTATTACGCGAAAGTAAGTTACAATTCAGTACCCTATCCTAAAGCTTGCTGTTAGGAGGGAATCTGCAGCTTGCAGTGAAAGCGCTTCCAGAGGGGAGTCTAATGAGGGCAAACATTTGATGGTAGCAGCTTCCCTGCGGGAGATACTCTCTTTGCCAAAATCGCATTATTACGCGAAAGTAAGTTACAATTCAGTACCCTATCCTAAAGCTTGCTGTTAGGAGGGAATCTGCAGCTTGCCGTGAAAGCGCTTCCAGAGGGGAGTCTAATGAGGGCAAACATTTGATGGTAGCAGCTTCCCTGCGGGAGATAGTCTCTTTGCCAAAATCGCATTATTAGGCGAAAGTAAGTTACAATTCAGTACCCTATCCTAAAGCTTGCTGTTAGGAGGGAATCTGCAGCTTGCCGTGAAAGCGCTTCCAGAGGGGAGTCTAATGAGGGCAAACATTTGATGGTAGCAGCTTCCCTGCGGGAGATAGTCTCTTTGCCAAAATCGCATTATTAGGCGAAAGTAAGTTACAATTCAGTACCCTATCCTAAAGCTTGCTGTTAGGAGGGAATCTGCAGCTTGCAGTGAAAGCGCTTCCAGAGGGGAGTCTAATGAGGGCAAACATTTGATGGTAGCAGCTTCCCTGCGGGAGATACTCTCTTTGCCAAAATCGCATTATTAGGCGAAAGTAAGTTACAATTCAGTACCCTATCCTAAAGCTTGCTGTTAGGAGGGAATCTGCAGCTTGCCGTGAAAGCGCTTCCAGAGGGGAGTCTAATGAGGGCAAACATTTGATGGTAGCAGCTTCCCTGCGGGAGATACTCTCTTTGCCATAATCGCATTATTAGGCGAAAGTAAGTTACAATTCAGTACCCTATCCTAAAGCTTGCTGTTAGGAGGGAATCTGCAGCTTGCCGTGAAAGCGCTTCCAGAGGGGAGTCTAATGAGGGCAAACATTTGATGGTAGCAGCTTCCCTGCGGGAGATACTCTCTTTGCCATAATCGCATTATTAGACGAAAGTAAGTTACAATTCAGTACCCTATCCTAAAGCTTGCTGTTAGGAGGGAATCTGCAGCTTGCCGTGAAAGCGCTTCCAGAGGGGAGTGTAATGAGGGCAAACATTTGATGGTAGCAGCTTCCCTGCGGGAGATACTCTCTTTGCCAAAATCGCATTATTAGGCGAAAGTAAGTTACAATTCAGTACCCTATCCTAAAGCTTGCTGTTAGGAGGGAATCTGCAGCTTGCCGTGAAAGCGCTTCCAGAGGGGAGTCTAATGAGGGCAAACATTTGATGGTAGCAGCTTCCCTGCGGGAGATACTCTCTTTGCCAAAATCGCATTATTACGCGAAAGTAAGTTACAATTCAGTACCCTATCCTAAAGCTTGCTGTTAGGAGGGAATCTGCAGCTTGCAGTGAAAGCGCTTCCAGAGGGGAGTCTAATGAGGGCAAACATTTGATGGTAGCAGCTTCCCTGCGGGAGATACTCTCTTTGCCAAAATCGCATTATTAGGCGAAAGTAAGTTACAATTCAGTACCCTATCCTAAAGCTTGCTGTTAGGAGGGAATCTGCAGCTTGCAGTGAAAGCGCTTCCAGAGGGGAGTCTAATGAGGGCAAACATTTGATGGTAGCAGCTTCCCTGCGGGAGATACTCTCTTTGCCAAAATCGCATTATTAGGCGAAAGTAAGTTACAATTCAGTACCCTATCCTAAAGCTTGCTGTTAGGAGGGAATCTGCAGCTTGCAGTGAAAGCGCTTCCAGAGGGGAGTCTAATGAGGGCAAACATTTGATGGTAGCAGCTTCCCTGCGGGAGATACTCTCTTTGCCAAAATCGCATTATTAGGCGAAAGTAAGTTACAATTCAGTACCCTATCCTAAAGCTTGCTGTTAGGAGGGAATCTGCAGCTTGCAGTGAAAGCGCTTCCAGAGGGGAGTCTAATGAGGGCAAACATTTGATGGTAGCAGCTTCCCTGCGGGAGATACTCTCTTTGCCAAAATCGCATTATTAGGCGAAAGTAAGTTACAATTCAGTACCCTATCCTAAAGCTTGCTGTTAGGAGGGAATCTGCAGCTTGCAGTGAAAGCGCTTCCAGAGGGGAGTCTAATGAGGGCAAACATTTGATGGTAGCAGCTTCCCTGCGGGAGATACTCTCTTTGCCAAAATCGCATTATTAGGCGAAAGTAAGTTACAATTCAGTACCCTATCCTACAGCTTGCTGTTAGGAGGGAATCTGCAGCTTGCAGTGACAGCGCTTCCAGAGGGGAGTCTAATGAGGGCAAACATTTGATGGTAGCAGCTTCCCTGCGGGAGATACTCTCTTTGCCAAAATCGCATTATTAGGCGAAAGTAAGTTACAATTCAGTACCCTATCCTAAAGCTTGCTGTTAGGAGGGAATCTGCAGCTTGCAGTGAAAGCGCTTCCAGAGGGGAGTCTAATGAGGGCAAACATTTGATGGTAGCAGCTTCCCTGCGGGAGATAGATAGTCTCTTTGCCAAAATCGAATTATTAGGCGAAAGTAAGTTACAATTCAGTACCCTATCCTAAAGCTTGCTGTTAGGAGGGAATCTGCAGCTTGCCGTGAAAGCGCTTCCAGAGGGGAGTCTAATGAGGGCAAACATTTGATGGTAGCAGCTTCCCTGCGGGAGATACTCTCTTTGCCAAAATCGCATTATTAGGCGAAAGTAAGTTACAATTCAGTACCCTATCCTAAAGCTTGCTGTTAGGAGGGAATCTGCAGCTTGCAGTGAAAGCGCTTCCAGAGGGGAGTCTAATGAGGGCAAACATTTGATGGTAGCAGCTTCCCTGCGGGAGATACTCTCTTTGCCAAAATCGCATTATTAGGCGAAAGTAAGTTACAATTCAGTACCCTATCCTAAAGCTTGCTGTTAGGAGGGAATCTGCAGCTTGCAGTGAAAGCGCTTCCAGAGGGGAGTCTAATGAGGGCAAACATTTGATGGTAGCAGCTTCCCTGCGGGAGATACTCTCTTTGCCAAAATCGCATTATTAGGCGAAAGTAAGTTACAATTCAGTATACTATCCTAAAGCTTGCTGTTAGGAGGGAATCTGCAGCTTGCAGTGAAAGCGCTTCCAGAGGGGAGTGTAATGAGGGCAAACATTTGATGGTAGCAGCTTCCCTGCGGGAGATACTCTCTTTGCCAAAATCGCATTATTACGCGAAAGTAAGTTACAATTCAGTACCCTATCCTAAAGCTTGCTGTTAGGAGGGAATCTGCAGCTTGCAGTGAAAGCGCTTCCAGAGGGGAGTCTAATGAGGGCAAACATTTGATGGTAGCAGCTTCCCTGCGGGAGATACTCTCTTTGCCAAAATCGCATTATTAGCCGTAGTTAAGTTACAATTCAGTACCCTATCCTAAAGCTTGCTGTTAGGAGGGAATCTGCAGCTTGCAGTGAAAGCGCTTCCAGAGGGGAGTCTAATGAGGGCAAACATTTGATGGTAGCAGCTTCCCTGCGGGAGATACTCTCTTTGCCAAAATCGCATTATTAGGCGAAAGTAAGTTACAATTCAGTACCCTATCCTAAAGCTTGCTGTTAGGAGGGAATCTGCAGCTTGCCGTGAAAGCGCTTCCAGAGGGGAGTCTAATGAGGGCAAACATTTGATGGTAGCAGCTTCCCTGCGGGAGATACTCTCTTTGCCAAAATCGCATTATTAGGCGAAAGTAAGTTACAATTCAGTACCCTATCCTAAAGCTTGCTGTTAGGAGGGAATCTGCAGCTTGCCGTGAAAGCGCTTCCAGAGGGGAGTCTAATGAGGGCAAACATTTGATGGTAGCAGCTTCCCTGCGGGAGATACTCTCTTTGCCAAAATCGCATTATTAGGCGAAAGTAAGTTACAATTCAGTACCCTATCCTAAAGCTTGCTGTTAGGAGGGAATCTGCAGCTTGCCGTGAAAGCGCTTCCAGAGGGGAGTCTAATGAGGGCAAACATTTGATGGTAGCAGCTTCCCTGCGGGAGATACTCTCTTTGCCAAAATCGCATTATTATGCGAAAGTAAGTTACAATTCAGTACCCTATCCTAAAGCTTGCTGTTAGGAGGGAATCTGCAGCTTGCCGTGAAAGCGCTTCCAGAGGGGAGTCTAATGAGGGCAAACATTTGATGGTAGCAGCTTCCCTGCGGGAGATACTCTGCCAAAATCACATTATTAGGCGAAAGTAAGTTACAATTCAGTACCCTATCCTAAAGCTTGCTGTTAGGAGGGAATCTGCAGCTTGCAGTGAAAGCGCTTCCAGAGGGGAGTCTAATGAGGGCAAACATTTGATGGTAGCAGCTTCCCTGCGGGAGATACTCTCTTTGCCAAAATCGCATTATTAGGCGAAAGTAAGTTACAATTCAGTACCCTATCCTAAAGCTTGCTGTTAGGAGGGAATCTGCAGCTTGCAGTGAAAGCGCTTCCAGAGGGGAGTCTAATGAGGGCAAACATTTGATGGTAGCAGCTTCCCTGCGGGAGATAGTCTCTTTGCCAAAATCGCCTTATTAGGCGAAAGTAAGTTACAAATCAGTACCCTATCCTAAAGCTTGCTGTTAGGAGGGAATCTGCAGCTTGCAGTGAAAGCGCTTCCAGAGGGGAGTCTAATGAGGGCAAACATTTGATGGTAGCAGCTTCCCTGCGGGAGATACTCTCTTTGCCAAAATCGCATTATTAGGCGAAAGTAAGTTACAATTCAGTACCCTATCCTAAAGCTTGCTGTTAGGAGGGAATCTGCAGCTTGCAGTGAAAGCGCTTCCAGAGGGGAGTCTAATGAGGGCAAACATTTGATGGTAGCAGCTTCCCTGCGGGAGATACTCTCTTTGCCAAAATCGCATTATTAGGCGAAAGTAAGTTACAATTCAGTACCCTATCCTAAAGCTTGCTGTTAGGAGGGAATCTGCAGCTTGCAGTGAAAGCGCTTCCAGAGGGGAGTCTAATGAGGGCAAACATTTGATGGTAGCAGCTTCCCTGCGGGAGATACTCTCTTTGCCAAAATCGCATTATTAGGCGAAAGTAAGTTACAATTCAGTACCCTATCCTAAAGCTTGCTGTTAGGAGGGAATCTGCAGCTTGCAGTGAAAGCGCTTCCAGAGGGGAGTCTAATGAGGGCAAACATTTGATGGTAGCAGCTTCCCTGCGGGAGATACTCTCTTTGCCAAAATCGCATTATTAGGCGAAAGTAAGTTACAATTCAGTACCCTATCCTAAAGCTTGCTGTTAGGAGGGAATCTGCAGCTTGCCGTGAAAGCGCTTCCAGAGGGGAGTCTAATGAGGGCAAACATTTGATGGTAGCAGCTTCCCTGCGGGAGATACTCTCTTTGCCAAAATCGCATTATTAGGCGAAAGTAAGTTACAATTCAGTACCCTATCCTAAAGCTTGCTGTTAGGAGGGAATCTGCAGCTTGCCGTGAAAGCGCTTCCAGAGGGGAGTCTAATGAGGGCAAACATTTGATGGTAGCAGCTTCCCTGCGGGAGATACTCTCTTTGCCAAAATCGCATTATTAGGCGAAAGTAAGTTACAATTCAGTACCCTATCCTAAAGCTTGCTGTTAGGAGGGAATCTGCAGCTTGCCGTGAAAGCGCTTCCAGAGGGGAGTCTAATGAGGGCAAACATTTGATGGTAGCAGCTTCCCTGCGGGAGATACTCTGCCAAAATCACATTATTAGGCGAAAGTAAGTTACAATTCAGTACCCTATCCTAAAGCTTGCTGTTAGGAGGGAATCTGCAGCTTGCAGTGAAAGCGCTTCCAGAGGGGAGTCTAATGAGGGCAAACATTTGATGGTAGCAGCTTCCCTGCGGGAGATACTCTCTTTGCCAAAATCGCATTATTAGGCGAAAGTAAGTTACAATTCAGTACCCTATCCTAAAGCTTGCTGTTAGGAGGGAATCTGCAGCTTGCAGTGAAAGCGCTTCCAGAGGGGAGTCTAATGAGGGCAAACATTTGATGGTAGCAGCTTCCCTGCGGGAGATACTCTCTTTGCCAAAATCGCATTATTAGGCGAAAGTAAGTTACAATTCAGTACCCTATCCTAAAGCTTGCTGTTAGGAGGGAATCTGCAGCTTGCAGTGAAAGCGCTTCCAGAGGGGAGTCTAATGAGGGCAAACATTTGATGGTAGCAGCTTCCCTGCGGGAGATACTCTCTTTGCCAAAATCGCATTATTAGGCGAAAGTAAGTTACAATTCAGTACCCTATCCTAAAGCTTGCTGTTAGGAGGGAATCTGCAGCTTGCAGTGAAAGCGCTTCCAGAGGGGAGTCTAATGAGGGCAAACATTTGATGGTAGCAGCTTCCCTGCGGGAGATACTCTCTTTGCCAAAATCGCATTATTAGGCGAAAGTAAGTTACAATTCAGTACCCTATCCTAAAGCTTGCTGTTAGGAGGGAATCTGCAGCTTGCAGTGAAAGCGCTTCCAGAGGGGAGTCTAATGAGGGCAAACATTTGATGGTAGCAGCTTCCCTGCGGGAGATACTCTCTTTGCCAAAATCGCATTATTAGGCGAAAGTAAGTTACAATTCAGTACCCTATCCTAAAGCTTGCTGTTAGGAGGGAATCTGCAGCTTGCCGTGAAAGCGCTTCCAGAGGGGAGTCTAATGAGGGCAAACATTTGATGGTAGCAGCTTCCCTGCGGGAGATTACTCTTTGCCAAAATCGCATTATTAGGCGAAAGTAAGATACAATGCAGTATCCTATCCTAAAGCTTGCTGTTAGGAGGGAATCTGCAGCTTGCCGTGAAAGCGCTTCCAGAGGGGAGTCTAATGAGGGCAAACATTTGATGGTAGCAGCTTCCCTGCGGGAGATACTCTCTTTGCCAAAATCGCATTATTAGGCGAAAGTAAGTTACAATTCAGTACCCTATCCTAAAGCTTGCTGTTAGGAGGGAATCTGCAGCTTGCAGTGAAAGCGCTTCCAGAGGGGAGTCTAATGAGGGCAAACATTTGATGGTAGCATCTTCCCTGCGGGAGATACTCTCTTTGCCAAAATCGCATTATTAGGCGAAAGTATGTTACAATTCAGTACCCTATCCTAAAGCTTGCTGTTAGGAGGGAATCTGCAGCTTGCAGTGAAAGCGCTTCCAGAGGGGAGTCTAATGAGGGCAAACATTTGATGGTAGCAGCTTCCCTGCGGGAGATACTCTCTTTGCCAAAATCGCTTTATTAGGCGAAAGTAAGTTACAATTCAGTACCCTATCCTAAAGCTTGCTGTTAGGAGGGAATCTGCAGCTTGCAGTGAAAGCGCTTCCAGAGGGGAGTCTAATGAGGGCAAACATTTGATGGTAGCAGCTTCCCTGCGGGAGATACTCTCTTTGCCAAAATCGCATTATTAGGCGAAAGTAAGTTACAATTCAGTACCCTATCCTAAAGCTTGCTGTTAGGAGGGAATCTGCAGCTTGCAGTGAAAGCGCTTCCAGAGGGGAGTCTAATGAGGGCAAACATTTGATGGTAGCAGCTTCCCTGCGGGAGATACTCTCTTTGCCAAAATCGCATTATTAGGCGAAAGTAAGTTACAATTCAGTACCCTATCCTAAAGCTTGCTGTTAGGAGGGAATCTGCAGCTTGCCGTGAAAGCGCTTCCAGAGGGGAGTCTAATGAGGGCAAACATTTGATGGTAGCAGCTTCCCTGCGGGAGATACTCTCTTTGCCATAATCGCATTATTAGGCGAAAGTAAGTTACAATTCAGTACCCTATCCTAAAGCTTGCTGTTAGGAGGGAATCTGCAGCTTGCCGTGAAAGCGCTTCCAGAGGGGAGTCTAATGAGGGCAAACATTTGATGGTAGCAGCTTCCCTGCGGGAGATACTCTCTTTGCCAAAATCGCATTATTAGCCGCAGTTAAGTTACAATTCAGTACCCTATCCTAAAGCTTGCTGTTAGGAGGGAATCTGCAGCTTGCCGTGAAAGCGCTTCCAGAGGGGAGTGTAATGAGGGCAAACATTTGATGGTAGCAGCTTCCCTGCGGGAGATACTCTCTTTGCCAAAATCGCATTATTAGGCGAAAGTAAGTTACAATTCAGTACCCTATCCTAAAGCTTGCTGTTAGGAGGGAATCTGCAGCTTGCAGTGAAAGCGCTTCCAGAGGGGAGTCTAATGAGGGCAAACATTTGATGGTAGCAGCTTCCCTGCGGGAGATACTCTCTTTGCCAAAATCGCATTATTACGCGAAAGTAAGTTACAATTCAGTACCCTATCCTAAAGCTTGCTGTTAGGAGGGAATCTGCAGCTTGCAGTGAAAGCGCTTCCAGAGGGGAGTCTAATGAGGGCAAACATTTGATGGTAGCAGCTTCCCTGCGGGAGATACTCTCTTTGCCAAAATCGCATTATTAGGCGAAAGTAAGTTACAATTCAGTATACTATCCTAAAGCTTGCTGTTAGGAGGGAATCTGCAGCTTGCAGTGAAAGCGCTTCCAGAGGGGAGTCTAATGAGGGCAAACATTTGATGGTAGCAGCTTCCCTGCGGGAGATACTCTCTTTGCCAAAATCGCATTATTAGGCGAAAGTAAGTTACAATTCAGTATCCTATCCTAAAGCTTGCTGTTAGGAGGGAATCTGCAGCTTGCAGTGAAAGCGCTTCCAGAGGGGAGTCTAATGAGGGCAAACATTTGATGGTAGCAGCTTCCCTGCGGGAGATACTCTCTTTGCCAAAATCGCATTATTAGGCGAAAGTAAGTTACAATTCAGTATACTATCCTAAAGCTTGCTGTTAGGAGGGAATCTGCAGCTTGCAGTGAAAGCGCTTCCAGAGGGGAGTGTAATGAGGGCAAACATTTGATGGTAGCAGCTTCCCTGCGGGAGATACTCTCTTTGCCAAAATCGCATTATTAGGCGAAAGTAAGTTACAATTCAGTACCCTATCCTAAAGCTTGCTGTTAGGAGGGAATCTGCAGCTTGCAGTGAAAGCGCTTCCAGAGGGGAGTCTAATGAGGGCAAACATTTGATGGTAGCAGCTTCCCTGCGGGAGATACTCTCTTTGCCAAAATCGCATTATTAGGCGAAGTAAGTTACAATTCAGTACCCTATCCTAAAGCTTGCTGTTAGGAGGGAATCTGCAGCTTGCAGTGAAAGCGCTTCCAGAGGGGAGTCTAATGAGGGCAAACATTTGATGGTAGCAGCTTCCCTGCGGGAGATACTCTCTTTGCCAAAATCGCATTATTAGGCGAAAGTAAGTTACAATTCAGTACCCTATCCTAAAGCTTGCTGTTAGGAGGGAATCTGCAGCTTGCAGTGAAAGCGCTTCCAGAGGGGAGTCTAATGAGGGCAAACATTTGATGGTAGCAGCTTCCCTGCGGGGAGATACTCTCTTTGCCAAAATCGCATTATTAGGCGAAAGTAAGTTACAATTCAGTATACTATCCTAAAGCTTGCTGTTAGGAGGGAATCTGCAGCTTGCAGTGAAAGCGCTTCCAGAGGGGAGTGTAATGAGGCAAACATTTGATGGTAGCAGCTTCCCTGCGGGAGATACTCTCTTTGCCAAAATCGCATTATTAGGCGAAAGTAAGTTACAATTCAGTACCCTATCCTAAAGCTTGCTGTTAGGAGGGAATCTGCAGCTTGCAGTGAAAGCGCTTCAGAGGGGAGTCTAATGAGGGCAAACATTTGATGGTAGCAGCTTCCCTGCGGAGATACTCTCTTTGCCAAAATCGCATTATTAGGCGAAAGTAAGTTACAATTCAGTACCCTATCCTAAAGCTTGCTGTTAGGAGGGAATCTGCAGCTTGCAGTGAAAGCGCTTCCAGAGGGGAGTCTAATGAGGGCAAACATTTGATGGTAGCAGCTTCCTGCGGGAGATACTCTCTTTGCCAAAATCGCATTATTAGGCGAAAGTAAGTTACAATTCAGTATACTATCCTAAAGCTTGCTGTTAGGAGGGAATCTGCAGCTTGCAGTGAAAGCGCTTCCAGAGGGAGTCTAATGAGGGCAAACATTTGATGGTAGCAGCTTCCCTGCGGGAGATACTCTCTTTGCCAAAATCGCATTATTAGGCGAAAGTAAGTTACAATTCAGTACCCTATCCTAAAGCTTGCTGTTAGGAGGGAATCTGCAGCTTGCAGTGAAAGCGCTTCCAGAGGGGAGTCTAATGAGGGCAAACATTTGATGGTAGCAGCTTCCCTGCGGGAGATACTCTCTTTGCCAAAATCGCATTATTAGGCGAAAGTAAGTTACAATTCAGTACCCTATCCTAAAGCTTGCTGTTAGGAGGGAATCTGCAGCTTGCAGTGAAAAGCGCTTCAGAGGGGAGTCTAATGAGGGCAAACATTTGATGGTAGCAGCTTCCCTGCGGGAGATACTCTCTTGCCAAAATCGCATTATTAGGCGAAAGTAAGTTACAATTACAATTCAGTACCCTATCCTAAAGCTTGCTGTTAGGAGGGAATCTGCAGCTTGCAGTGAAAGCGCTTCCAGAGGGGAGTCTAATGAGGGCAAACATTTGATGGTAGCAGCTTCCCTGCGGGAGATACTCTCTTTGCCAAAATCGCATTATTAGGCGAAAGTAAGTTACAATTCAGTACCCTATCCTAAAGCTTGCTGTTAGGAGGGAATCTGCAGCTTGCAGTGAAAGCGCTTCCAGAGGGGAGTCTAATGAGGGCAAACATTTGATGGTAGCAGCTTCCCTGCGGGAGATACTCTCTTTGCCAAAATCGCATTATTAGGCGAAAGTAAGTTACAATTCAGTACCCTATCCTAAAGCTTGCTGTTAGGAGGGAATCTGCAGCTTGCAGTGAAAGCGCTTCCAGAGGGGAGTCTAATGAGGGCAAACATTTGATGGTAGCAGCTTCCCTGCGGGAGATACTCTCTTTGCCAAAATCGCATTATTAGGCGAAAGTAAGTTACAATTCAGTACCCTATCCTAAAGCTTGCTGTTAGGAGGGAATCTGCAGCTTGCAGTGAAAGCGCTTCCAGAGGGGAGTCTAATGAGGGCAAACATTTGATGGTAGCAGCTTCCCTGCGGGAGATACTCTCTTTGCCAAAATCGCATTATTAGGCGAAAGTAAGTTACAATTCAGTACCCTATCCTAAAGCTTGCTGTTAGGAGGGAATCTGCAGCTTGCAGTGAAAGCGCTTCCAGAGGGGAGTCTAATGAGGGCAAACATTTGATGGTAGCAGCTTCCCTGCGGGAGATACTCTCTTTGCCAAAATCGCATTATTAGGCGAAAGTAAGTTACAATTCAGTACCCTATCCTAAAGCTTGCTGTTAGGAGGGAATCTGCAGCTTGCAGTGAAAGCGCTTCCAGAGGGGAGTCTAATGAGGGCAAACATTTGATGGTAGCAGCTTCCCTGCGGGAGATACTCTCTTTGCCAAAATCGCATTATTAGGCGAAAGTAAGTTACAATTCAGTACCCTATCCTAAAGCTTGCTGTTAGGAGGGAATCTGCAGCTTGCAGTGAAAGCGCTTCCAGAGGGGAGTCTAATGAGGGCAAACATTTGATGGTAGCAGCTTCCCTGCGGGAGATACTCTCTTTGCCAAAATCGCATTATTAGACGAAAGTAAGTTACAATTCAGTACCCTATCCTAAAGCTTGCTGTTAGGAGGGAATCTGCAGCTTGCAGTGAAAGCGCTTCCAGAGGGGAGTGTAATGAGGGCAAACATTTGATGGTAGCAGCTTCCCTGCGGGAGATACTCTCTTTGCCAAAATCGCATTATTAGGCGAAAGTAAGTTACAATTCAGTACCCTATCCTAAAGCTTGCTGTTAGGAGGGAATCTGCAGCTTGCCGTGAAAGCGCTTCCAGAGGGGAGTCTAATGAGGGCAAACATTTGATGGTAGCAGCTTCCCTGCGGGAGATACTCTCTTTGCCAAAATCGCATTATTAGGCGAAAGTAAGTTACAATTCAGTACCCTATCCTACAGCTTGCTGTTAGGAGGGAATCTGCAGCTTGCAGTGAAAGCGCTTCCAGAGGGGAGTCTAATGAGGGCAAACATTTGATGGTAGCAGCTTCCCTGCGGGAGATACTCTCTTTGCCAAAATCGCATTATTAGGCGAAAGTAAGTTACAATTCAGTACCCTATCCTAAAGCTTGCTGTTAGGAGGGAATCTGCAGCTTGCCGTGAAAGCGCTTCCAGAGGGGAGTCTAATGAGGGCAAACATTTGATGGTAGCAGCTTCCCTGCGGGAGATACTCTCTTTGCCAAAATCGCTTTATTAGGCGAAAGTAAGTTACAATTCAGTACCCTATCCTAAAGCTTGCTGTTAGGAGGGAATCTGCAGCTTGCAGTGAAAGCGCTTCCAGAGGGGAGTCTAATGAGGGCAAACATTTGATGGTAGCAGCTTCCCTGCGGGAGATACTCTCTTTGCCAAAATCGCATTATTAGGCGAAAGTAAGTTACAATTCAGTACCCTATCCTAAAGCTTGCTGTTAGGAGGGAATCTGCAGCTTGCAGTGAAAGCGCTTCCAGAGGGGAGTCTAATGAGGGCAAACATTTGATGGTAGCAGCTTCCCTGCGGGAGATACTCTCTTTGCCAAAATCGCATTATTAGGCGAAAGTAAGTTACAATTCAGTACCCTATCCTAAAGCTTGCTGTTAGGAGGGAATCTGCAGCTTGCCGTGAAAGCGCTTCCAGAGGGGAGTCTAATGAGGGCAAACATTTGATGGTAGCAGCTTCCCTGCGGGAGATACTCTCTTTGCCATAATCGCATTATTAGGCGAAAGTAAGTTACAATTCAGTACCCTATCCTAAAGCTTGCTGTTAGGAGGGAATCTGCAGCTTGCCGTGAAAGCGCTTCCAGAGGGGAGTCTAATGAGGGCAAACATTTGATGGTAGCAGCTTCCCTGCGGGAGATACTCTCTTTGCCAAAATCGCATTATTAGGCGAAAGTAAGTTACAATTCAGTACCCTATCCTAAAGCTTGCTGTTAGGAGGGAATCTGCAGCTTGCAGTGACAGCGCTTCCAGAGGGGAGTCTAATGAGGGCAAACATTTGATGGTAGCAGCTTCCCTGCGGGAGATACTCTCTTTGCCAAAATCGCATTATTAGGCGAAAGTAAGTTACAATTCAGTACCCTATCCTAAAGCTTGCTGTTAGGAGGGAATCTGCAGCTTGCCGTGAAAGCGCTTCCAGAGGGGAGTCTAATGAGGGCAAACATTTGATGGTAGCAGCTTCCCTGCGGGAGATACTCTCTTTGCCAAAATCGCATTATTAGGCGAAAGTATGTTACAATTCAGTACCCTATCCTAAAGCTTGCTGTTAGGAGGGAATCTGCAGCTTGCAGTGAAAGCGCTTCCAGAGGGGAGTCTAATGAGGGCAAACATTTGATGGTAGCAGCTTCCCTGCGGGAGATACTCTCTTTGCCAAAATCGCATTATTAGGCGAAAGTAAGTTACAATTCAGTACCCTATCCTAAAGCTTGCTGTTAGGAGGGAATCTGCAGCTTGCAGTGAAAGCGCTTCCAGAGGGGAGTCTAATGAGGGCAAACATTTGATGGTAGCAGCTTCCCTGCGGGAGATACTCTCTTTGCCAAAATCGCATTATTAGGCGAAAGTAAGTTACAATTCAGTACCCTATCCTAAAGCTTGCTGTTAGGAGGGAATCTGCAGCTTGCAGTGAAAGCGCTTCCAGAGGGGAGTCTAATGAGGGCAAACATTTGATGGTAGCAGCTTCCCTGCGGGAGATACTCTCTTTGCCAAAATCGCATTATTAGGCGAAAGTAAGTTACAATTCAGTACCCTATCCTAAAGCTTGCTGTTAGGAGGGAATCTGCAGCTTGCAGTGAAAGCGCTTCCAGAGGGGAGTCTAATGAGGGCAAACATTTGATGGTAGCAGCTTCCCTGCGGGAGATACTCTCTTTGCCAAAATCGCATTATTAGGCGAAAGTAAGTTACAATTCAGTACCCTATCCTAAAGCTTGCTGTTAGGAGGGAATCTGCAGCTTGCAGTGAAAGCGCTTCCAGAGGGGAGTCTAATGAGGGCAAACATTTGATGGTAGCAGCTTCCCTGCGGGAGATACTCTCTTTGCCAAAATCGCATTATTAGGCGAAAGTAAGTTACAATTCAGTACCCTATCCTAAAGCTTGCTGTTAGGAGGGAATCTTCAGCTTGCCGTGAAAGCGCTTCCAGAGGGGAGTCTAATGAGGGCAAACATTTGATGGTAGCAGCTTCCCTGCGGGAGATAGTCTCTTTGCCAAAATCGCCTTATTAGGCGAAAGTAAGTTACAATTCAGTACCCTATCCTAAAGCTTGCTGTTAGGAGGGAATCTGCAGCTTGCAGTGACAGCGCTTCCAGAGGGGAGTCTAATGAGGGCAAACATTTGATGGTAGCAGCTTCCCTGCGGGAGATACTCTCTTTGCCAAAATCGCATTATTAGGCGAAAGTAAGTTACAATTCAGTACCCTATCCTAAAGCTTGCTGTTAGGAGGGAATCTGCAGCTTGCAGTGAAAGCGCTTCCAGAAGGGAGTCTAATGAGGGCAAACATTTGATGGTAGCAGCTTCCCTGCGGGAGATACTCTCTTTGCCAAAATCGCCTTATTAGGCGAAAGTAAGTTACAATTCAGTACCCTATCCTAAAGCTTGCTGTTAGGAGGGAATCTGCAGCTTGCAGTGAAAGCGCTTCCAGAGGGGAGTCTAATGAGGGCAAACATTTGATGGTAGCAGCTTCCCTGCGGGAGATAGATAGTCTCTTTGCCAAAATCGCATTATTAGCCGTAGTTAAGTTACAATTCAGTACCCTATCCTAAAGCTTGCTGTTAGGAGGGAATCTGCAGCTTGCAGTGAAAGCGCTTCCAGAGGGGAGTCTAATGAGGGCAAACATTTGATGGTAGCAGCTTCCCTGCGGGAGATACTCTCTTTGCCAAAATCGCATTATTAGGCGAAAGTAAGTTACAATTCAGTACCCTATCCTAAAGCTTGCTGTTAGGAGGGAATCTGCAGCTTGCAGTGAAAGCGCTTCCAGAGGGGAGTCTAATGAGGGCAAACATTTGATGGTAGCAGCTTCCCTGCGGGAGATACTCTCTTTGCCAAAATCGCATTATTAGGCGAAAGTAAGTTACAATTCAGTACCCTATCCTAAAGCTTGCTGTTAGGAGGGAATCTGCAGCTTGCAGTGAAAGCGCTTCCAGAGGGGAGTCTAATGAGGGCAAACATTTGATGGTAGCAGCTTCCCTGCGGGAGATACTCTCTTTGCCAAAATCGCATTATTAGGCGAAAGTAAGTTACAATTCAGTACCCTATCCTAAAGCTTGCTGTTAGGAGGGAATCTGCAGCTTGCCGTGAAAGCGCTTCCAGAGGGGAGTCTAATGAGGGCAAACATTTGATGGTAGCAGCTTCCCTGCGGGAGATACTCTCTTTGCCAAAATCGCATTATTAGGCGAAAGTAAGTTACAATTCAGTACCCTATCCTAAAGCTTGCTGTTAGGAGGGAATCTGCAGCTTGCAGTGAAAGCGCTTCCAGAGGGGAGTCTAATGAGGGCAAACATTTGATGGTAGCAGCTTCCCTGCGGGAGATACTCTCTTTGCCAAAATCGCATTATTAGGCGAAAGTAAGTTACAATTCAGTACCCTATCCTAAAGCTTGCTGTTAGGAGGGAATCTGCAGCTTGCCGTGAAAGCGCTTCCAGAGGGGAGTCTAATGAGGGCAAACATTTGATGGTAGCAGCTTCCCTGCGGGAGATACTCTCTTGCCAAAATCGCATTATTAGGCGAAAGTAAGTTACAATTCAGTACCCTATCCTAAAGCTTGCTGTTAGGAGGGAATCTGCAGCTTGCAGTGAAAGCGCTTCCAGAGGGGAGTCTAATGAGGGCAAACATTTGATGGTAGCAGCTTCCCTGCGGGAGATACTCTCTTTGCCAAAATCGCATTATTAGGCGAAAGTAAGTTACAATTCAGTACCCTATCCTAAAGCTTGCTGTTAGGAGGGAATCTGCAGCTTGCAGTGAAAGCGCTTCCAGAGGGGAGTCTAATGAGGGCAAACATTTGATGGTAGCAGCTTCCCTGCGGGAGATACTCTCTTTGCCAAAATCGCATTATTAGGCGAAAGTAAGTTACAATTCAGTACCCTATCCTAAAGCTTGCTGTTAGGAGGGAATCTGCAGCTTGCAGTGAAAGCGCTTCCAGAGGGGAGTCTAATGAGGGCAAACATTTGATGGTAGCAGCTTCCCTGCGGGAGATACTCTCTTTGCCAAAATCGCATTATTAGGCGAAAGTAAGTTACAATTCAGTACCCTATCCTAAAGCTTGCTGTTAGGAGGGAATCTGCAGCTTGCAGTGAAAGCGCTTCCAGAGGGGAGTCTAATGAGGGCAAACATTTGATGGTAGCAGCTTCCCTGCGGGAGATACTCTCTTTGCCAAAATCGCATTATTAGGCGAAAGTAAGTTACAATTCAGTACCCTATCCTAAAGCTTGCTGTTAGGAGGGAATCTGCAGCTTGCAGTGAAAGCGCTTCCAGAGGGGAGTCTAATGAGGGCAAACATTTGATGGTAGCAGCTTCCCTGCGGGAGATACTCTCTTTGCCAAAATCGCATTATTAGGCGAAAGTAAGTTACAATTCAGTACCCTATCCTAAAGCTTGCTGTTAGGAGGGAATCTGCAGCTTGCCGTGAAAGCGCTTCCAGAGGGGAGTCTAATGAGGGCAAACATTTGATGGTAGCAGCTTCCCTGCGGGAGATACTCTCTTTGCCAAAATCGCATTATTAGGCGAAAGTAAGTTACAATTCAGTACCCTATCCTAAAGCTTGCTGTTAGGAGGGAATCTGCAGCTTGCAGTGAAAGCGCTTCCAGAGGGGAGTCTAATGAGGGCAAACATTTGATGGTAGCAGCTTCCCTGCGGGAGATACTCTCTTTGCCAAAATCGCATTATTAGGCGAAAGTAAGTTACAATTCAGTACCCTATCCTAAAGCTTGCTGTTAGGAGGGAATCTGCAGCTTGCCGTGAAAGCGCTTCCAGAGGGGAGTCTAATGAGGGCAAACATTTGATGGTAGCAGCTTCCCTGCGGGAGATACTCTCTTTGCCAAAATCGCATTATTAGGCGAAAGTAAGTTACAATTCAGTACCCTATCCTAAAGCTTGCTGTTAGGAGGGAATCTGCAGCTTGCAGTGAAAGCGCTTCCAGAGGGGAGTCTAATGAGGGCAAACATTTGATGGTAGCAGCTTCCCTGCGGGAGATACTCTCTTTGCCAAAATCGCATTATTAGGCGAAAGTAAGTTACAATTCAGTACCCTATCCTAAAGCTTGCTGTTAGGAGGGAATCTGCAGCTTGCAGTGAAAGCGCTTCCAGAGGGGAGTCTAATGAGGGCAAACATTTGATGGTAGCAGCTTCCCTGCGGGAGATACTCTTTGCCAAAATCGCATTATTAGGCGAAAGTAAGTTACAATTCAGTACCCTATCCTAAAGCTTGCTGTTAGGAGGGAATCTGCAGCTTGCAGTGAAAGCGCTTCCAGAGGGGAGTCTAATGAGGGCAAACATTTGATGGTAGCAGCTTCCCTGCGGGAGATACTCTCTTTGCCAAAATCGCATTATTAGGCGAAAGTAAGTTACAATTCAGTACCCTATCCTAAAGCTTGCTGTTAGGAGGGAATCTGCAGCTTGCAGTGAAAGCGCTTCCAGAGGGGAGTCTAATGAGGGCAAACATTTGATGGTAGCAGCTTCCCTGCGGGAGATACTCTCTTTGCCAAAATCGCATTATTAGGCGAAAGTAAGTTACAATTCAGTACCCTATCCTAAAGCTTGCTGTTAGGAGGGAATCTGCAGCTTGCAGTGAAAGCGCTTCCAGAGGGGAGTCTAATGAGGGCAAACATTTGATGGTAGCAGCTTCCCTGCGGGAGATACTCTCTTTGCCAAAATCGCATTATTAGGCGAAAGTAAGTTACAATTCAGTACCCTATCCTAAAGCTTGCTGTTAGGAGGGAATCTGCAGCTTGCAGTGAAAGCGCTTCCAGAGGGGAGTCTAATGAGGGCAAACATTTGATGGTAGCAGCTTCCCTGCGGGAGATACTCTCTTTGCCAAAATCGCATTATTAGGCGAAAGTAAGTTACAATTCAGTACCCTATCCTAAAGCTTGCTGTTAGGAGGGAATCTGCAGCTTGCAGTGAAAGCGCTTCCAGAGGGGAGTCTAATGAGGGCAAACATTTGATGGTAGCAGCTTCCCTGCGGGAGATACTCTCTTTGCCAAAATCGCATTATTAGGCGAAAGTAAGTTACAATTCAGTACCCTATCCTAAAGCTTGCTGTTAGGAGGGAATCTGCAGCTTGCAGTGAAAGCGCTTCCAGAGGGGAGTCTAATGAGGGCAAACATTTGATGGTAGCAGCTTCCCTGCGGGAGATACTCTCTTTGCCAAAATCGCATTATTAGGCGAAAGTAAGTTACAATTCAGTACCCTATCCTAAAGCTTGCTGTTAGGAGGGAATCTGCAGCTTGCAGTGAAAGCGCTTCCAGAGGGGAGTCTAATGAGGGCAAACATTTGATGGTAGCAGCTTCCCTGCGGGAGATACTCTCTTTGCCAAAATCGCATTATTAGGCGAAAGTAAGTTACAATTCAGTACCCTATCCTAAAGCTTGCTGTTAGGAGGGAATCTGCAGCTTGCAGTGAAAGCGCTTCCAGAGGGGAGTCTAATGAGGGCAAACATTTGATGGTAGCAGCTTCCCTGCGGGAGATACTCTCTTTGCCAAAATCGCATTATTAGGCGAAAGTAAGTTACAATTCAGTACCCTATCCTAAAGCTTGCTGTTAGGAGGGAATCTGCAGCTTGCAGTGAAAGCGCTTCCAGAGGGGAGTCTAATGAGGGCAAACATTTGATGGTAGCAGCTTCCCTGCGGGAGATACTCTCTTTGCCAAAATCGCATTATTAGGCGAAAGTAAGTTACAATTCAGTACCCTATCCTAAAGCTTGCTGTTAGGAGGGAATCTGCAGCTTGCAGTGAAAGCGCTTCCAGAGGGGAGTCTAATGAGGGCAAACATTTGATGGTAGCAGCTTCCCTGCGGGAGATACTCTCTTTGCCAAAATCGCATTATTAGGCGAAAGTAAGTTACAATTCAGTACCCTATCCTAAAGCTTGCTGTTAGGAGGGAATCTGCAGCTTGCAGTGAAAGCGCTTCCAGAGGGGAGTCTAATGAGGGCAAACATTTGATGGTAGCAGCTTCCCTGCGGGAGATACTCTCTTTGCCAAAATCGCATTATTAGGCGAAAGTAAGTTACAATTCAGTACCCTATCCTAAAGCTTGCTGTTAGGAGGGAATCTGCAGCTTGCAGTGAAAGCGCTTCCAGAGGGGAGTCTAATGAGGGCAAACATTTGATGGTAGCAGCTTCCCTGCGGGAGATACTCTCTTTGCCAAAATCGCATTATTAGGCGAAATTAAGTTACAATTCAGTACCCTATCCTAAAGCTTGCTGTTAGGAGGGAATCTGCAGCTTGCCGTGAAAGCGCTTCCAGAGGGGAGTCTAATGAGGGCAAACATTTGATGGTAGCAGCTTCCCTGCGGGAGATACTCTCTTTGCCAAAATCGCATTATTAGGCGAAAGTAAGTTACAATTCAGTACCCTATCCTAAAGCTTGCTGTTAGGAGGGAATCTGCAGCTTGCAGTGAAAGCGCTTCCAGAGGGGAGTCTAATGAGGGCAAACATTTGATGGTAGCAGCTTCCCTGCGGGAGATACTCTCTTTGCCAAAATCGCATTATTAGGCGAAAGTAAGTTACAATTCAGTACCCTATCCTAAAGCTTGCTGTTAGGAGGGAATCTGCAGCTTGCAGTGAAAGCGCTTCCAGAGGGGAGTCTAATGAGGGCAAACATTTGATGGTAGCAGCTTCCCTGCGGGAGATAGCTCTCTTTGCCAAAATCGCATTATTAGGCGAAAGTAAGTTACAATTCAGTACCCTATCCTAAAGCTTGCTGTTAGGAGGGAATCTGCAGCTTGCAGTGAAAGCGCTTCCAGAGGGGAGTCTAATGAGGGCAAACATTTGATGGTAGCAGCTTCCCTGCGGGAGATACTCTCTTTGCCAAAATCGCATTATTAGGCGAAAGTAAGTTACAATTCAGTACCCTATCCTAAAGCTTGCTGTTAGGAGGGAATCTGCAGCTTGCAGTGAAAGCGCTTCCAGAGGGGAGTCTAATGAGGGCAAACATTTGATGGTAGCAGCTTCCCTGCGGGAGATACTCTCTTTGCCAAAATCGCATTATTAGGCGAAAGTAAGTTACAATTCAGTACCCTATCCTAAAGCTTGCTGTTAGGAGGGAATCTGCAGCTTGCAGTGAAAGCGCTTCCAGAGGGGAGTCTAATGAGGGCAAACATTTGATGGTAGCAGCTTCCCTGCGGGAGATACTCTCTTTGCCAAAATCGCATAATTAGGCGAAAGTAAGTTACAATTCAGTACCCTATCCTAAAGCTTGCTGTTAGGAGGGAATCTGCAGCTTGCAGTGAAAGCGCTTCCAGAGGGGAGTCTAATGAGGGCAAACATTTGATGGTAGCAGCTTCCCTGCGGGAGATACTCTCTTTGCCAAAATCGCATTATTAGGCGAAAGTAAGTTACAATTCAGTACCCTATCCTAAAGCTTGCTGTTAGGAGGGAATCTGCAGCTTGCAGTGAAAGCGCTTCCAGAGGGGAGTCTAATGAGGGCAAACATTTGATGGTAGCAGCTTCCCTGCGGGAGATACTCTCTTTGCCAAAATCGCATTATTATGCGAAAGTAAGTTACAATTCAGTACCCTATCCTAAAGCTTGCTGTTAGGAGGGAATCTGCAGCTTGCAGTGAAAGCGCTTCCAGAGGGGAGTCTAATGAGGGCAAACATTTGATGGTAGCAGCTTCCCTGCGGGAGATACTCTCTTTGCCAAAATCGCATTATTAGGCGAAAGTAAGTTACAATTCAGTACCCTATCCTAAAGCTTGCTGTTAGGAGGGAATCTGCAGCTTGCAGTGAAAGCGCTTCCAGAGGGGAGTCTAATGAGGGCAAACATTTGATGGTAGCAGCTTCCCTGCGGGAGATACTCTCTTTGCCAAAATCGCATTATTAGGCGAAAGTAAGTTACAATTCAGTACCCTATCCTAAAGCTTGCTGTTAGGAGGGAATCTGCAGCTTGCAGTGAAAGCGCTTCCAGAGGGGAGTCTAATGAGGGCAAACATTTGATGGTAGCAGCTTCCCTGCGGGAGATAGATACTCTCTTTGCCAAAATCGCATTATTAGGCGAAAGTAAGTTACAATTCAGTACCCTATCCTAAAGCTTGCTGTTAGGAGGGAATCTGCAGCTTGCAGTGAAAGCGCTTCCAGAGGGGAGTCTAATGAGGGCAAACATTTGATGGTAGCAGCTTCCCTGCGGGAGATACTCTCTTTGCCAAAATCGCATTATTAGGCGAAAGTAAGTTACAATTCAGTACCCTATCCTAAAGCTTGCTGTTAGGAGGGAATCTGCAGCTTGCAGTGAAAGCGCTTCCAGAGGGGAGTCTAATGAGGGCAAACATTTGATGGTAGCAGCTTCCCTGCGGGAGATACTCTGCCAAAATCACATTATTAGGCGAAAGTAAGTTACAATTCAGTACCCTATCCTAAAGCTTGCTGTTAGGAGGGAATCTGCAGCTTGCAGTGAAAGCGCTTCCAGAGGGGAGTCTAATGAGGGCAAACATTTGATGGTAGCAGCTTCCCTGCGGGAGATACTCTCTTTGCCAAAATCGCATTATTAGGCGAAAGTAAGTTACAATTCAGTACCCTATCCTAAAGCTTGCTGTTAGGAGGGAATCTGCAGCTTGCAGTGAAAGCGCTTCCAGAGGGGAGTCTAATGAGGGCAAACATTTGATGGTAGCAGCTTCCCTGCGGGAGATACTCTCTTTGCCAAAATCGCATTATTAGGCGAAAGTAAGTTACAATTCAGTACCCTATCCTAAAGCTTGCTGTTAGGAGGGAATCTGCAGCTTGCAGTGAAAGCGCTTCCAGAGGGGAGTCTAATGAGGGCAAACATTTGATGGTAGCAGCTTCCCTGCGGGAGATAGTCTCTTTGCCAAAATCGCATTATTAGGCGAAAGTAAGTTACAATTCAGTACCCTATCCTACAGCTTGCTGTTAGGAGGGAATCTGCAGCTTGCAGTGAAAGCGCTTCCAGAGGGGAGTCTAATGAGGGCAAACATTTGATGGTAGCAGCTTCCCTGCGGGAGATACTCTCTTTGCCAAAATCGCATTATTAGGCGAAAGTAAGTTACAATTCAGTACCCTATCCTAAAGCTTGCTGTTAGGAGGGAATCTGCAGCTTGCAGTGACAGTGCTTCCAGAGGGGAGTGTAATGAGGGCAAACATTTGATGGTAGCAGCTTCCCTGCGGGAGATACTCTCTTTGCGAAAATCGCATTATTAGGCGAAAGTAAGTTACAATTCAGTACCCTATCCTAAAGCTTGCTGTTAGCAGGGAATCTGCAGCTTGCAGTGAAAGCGCTTCCAGAGGGGAGTCTAATGAGGGCAAACATTTGATGGTAGCAGCTTCCCTGCGGGAGATACTCTCTTTGCCAAAATCGCATTATTAGGCGAAAGTAAGTTACAATTCAGTACCCTATCCTAAAGCTTGCTGTTAGGAGGGAATCTGCAGCTTGCAGTGAAAGCGCTTCCAGAGGGGAGTCTAATGAGGGCAAACATTTGATGGTAGCAGCTTCCCTGCGGGAGATAGATAGTCTCTTTGCCAAAATCGCATTATTAGCCG
>NW_027207103.1:0-41950 GCF_032191515.1 Phaenicophaeus curvirostris
TGCCTTGTCCGCCCCTCTTTGCCCTTGTCCGCCCCTCTTTGCCCTTGTCCGCCCCCTCTTTGCCCTTGTCCGCCCCTCTTTGCCCTTGTCCGCCCCTCTTTGCCCTTGTCCGCCCCTCTTTGCCCTTGTCCCGTATTCTCCGCCCTTGTCCGCCCCTCTTTGCCCTTGTCCGCCCCTCTTTGCCCTTGTCCCGTATTCTCCGCCCTTGTCCGCCCCTCTTTGCCCTTGTCCGCCCCTCTTTGCCCTTGTCCGCCCCTCTTTGCCCTTGTCCGCCCCCTCTTTGCCCTTGTCCGCCCCTCTTTGCCCTTGTCCGCCCCTCTTTGCCCTTGTCCGCCCCTCTTTGCCCTTGTCCGCCCCTCTTTGCCCTTGTCCGCCCCTCTTTGCCCTTGTCCGCCCCTCTTTGCCCTTGTCCGCCCCTCTTTGCCCTTGTCCGCCCCTCTTTGCCCTTGTCCGCCCCTCTTTGCCCTTGTCCGCCCCTCTTTGCCCTTGTCCGCCCCTCTTTGCCCTTGTCCGCCCCTCTTTGCCCTTGTCCGCCCCTCTTTGCCCTTGTCCGCCCCTCTTTGCCCTTGTCCGCCCCTCTTTGCCCTTGTCCGCCCCTCTTTGCCCTTGTCCGCCCCTCTTTGCCCTTGTCCGCCCCTCTTTGCCCTTGTCCGCCCCCTCTTTGCCCTTGTCCGCCCCTCTTTGCCCTTGTCCCGTATTCTCCGCCCTTGTCCGCCCCTCTTTGCCCTTGTCCCGTATTCTCCGCCCTTGTCCGCCCCTCTTTGCCCTTGTCCGCCCCTCTTTGCCCTTTTCCGCCCCTCTTTGCCCTTGTCCGCCCCTCTTTGCCCTTGTCCGCCCCTCTTTGCCCTTGTCCGCCCCTCTTTGCCCTTGTCCGCCCCTCTTTGCCCTTGTCCGCCCCTCTTTGCCCTTATCCGCCCCTCTTTGCCCTTGTCCCGTATTCTCCGCACTTGTCTGCCCCTCTTTGCCCTTGTCCCGTATTCTCCGCCCTTGTCCGCCCCTCTTTGCCCTTGTCCGCCCCTCTTTGCCCTTGTCCGCCCCTCTTTGCCCTTGTCCGCCCCTCTTTGCCCTTGTCCGCCCCTCTTTGCCCTTGTCCGCCCCTCTTTGCCCTTGTCCGCCCCTCTTTGCCCTTGTCCGCCCCTCTTTGCCCTTGTCCGCCCCTCTTTGCCCTTGTCCGCCCCTCTTTGCCCTTGTCCGCCCCTCTTTGCCCTTGTCCGCCCCTCTTTGCCCTTGTCCGCCCCTCTTTGCCCTTGTCCGCCCCTCTTTGCCCTTGTCCCGTATTCTCCGCCCTTGTCCGCCCCTCTTTGCCCTTGTCCCGTATTCTCCGCCCTTGTCCGCCCCTCTTTGCCCTTGTCCGCCCCTCTTTGCCCTTGTCCGCCCCTCTTTGCCCTTGTCCGCCCCTCTTTGCCCTTGTCCGCCCCTCTTTGCCCTTGTCCGCCCCTCTTTGCCCTTGTCCGCCCCTCTTTGCCCTTGTCCGCCCCTCTTTGCCCTTGTCCGCCCCTCTTTGCCCTTGTCCGCCCCTCTTTGCCCTTGTCCGCCCCTCTTTGCCCTTGTCCGCCCCTCTTTGCCCTTGTCCGCCCCTCTTTGCCCTTGTCCCGTATTCTCCGCCCTTGTCCGCCCCTCTTTGCCCTTGTCCGCCCCTCTTTGCCCTTGTCCGCCCCTCTTTGCCCTTGTCCGCCCCTCTTTGCCCTTGTCCGCCCCTCTTTGCCCTTGTCCGCCCCTCTTTGCCCTTGTCCGCCCCTCTTTGCCCTTGTCCGCCCCTCTTTGCCCTTGTCCGCCCCTCTTTGCCCTTGTCCGCCCTCTTTGCCCTTGTCCGCCCCTCTTTGCCCTTGTCCGCCCCTCTTTGCCCTTGTCCGCCCCTCTTTGCCCTTGTCCGCCCCTCTTTGCCCTTGTCCGCCCTCTTGCCCTTGTCCGCCCCTCTTTGCCCTTGTCCCGTATTCTCCGCCCTTGTCCGCCCCTCTTTGCCCTTGTCCGCCCCTCTTTGCCCTTGTCCGCCCCTCTTTGCCCTTGTCCGCCCCTCTTTGCCCTTGTCCGCCCCTCTTTGCCCTTGTCCGCCCCTCTTTGCCCTTGTCCGCCCCTCTTTGCCCTTGTCCCGTATTCTCCGCCCTTGTCCGCCCCTCTTTGCCCTTGTCCGCCCCTCTTTGCCCTTGTCCGCCCCTCTTTGCCCTTGTCCGCCCCTCTTTGCCCTTGTCCGCCCCTCTTTGCCCTTGTCCGCCCCTCTTTGCCCTTGTCCGCCCCTCTTTGCCCTTGTCCGCCCCTCTTTGCCCTTGTCCGCCCCTCTTTGCCCTTGTCCGCCCCTCTTTGCCCTTGTCCGCCCCTCTTTGCCCTTGTCCGCCCCTCTTTGCCCTTGTCCGCCCCTCTTTGCCCTTGTCCGCCCCTCTTTGCCCTTGTCCGCCCCTCTTTGCCCTTGTCCCGTATTCTCCGCCCTTGTCCGCCCCTCTTTGCCCTTGTCCGCCCCTCTTTGCCCTTGTCCGCCCCTCTTTGCCCTTGTCCGCCCCTCTTTGCCCTTGTCCGCCCCTCTTTGCCCTTGTCCGCCCCTCTTTGCCCTTGTCCGCCCCTCTTTGCCCTTGTCCGCCCCTCTTTGCCCTTGTCCGCCCCTCTTTGCCCTTGTCCCGTATTCTCCGCCCTTGTCCGCCC
This sequence comes from Phaenicophaeus curvirostris, assembly GCF_032191515.1. Classification (NCBI taxonomy): domain Eukaryota; kingdom Metazoa; phylum Chordata; class Aves; order Cuculiformes; family Cuculidae; genus Phaenicophaeus; species Phaenicophaeus curvirostris. The sequence goes on from NW_027207103.1 coordinate 2,635, forward strand.
CTCTTTGCCCTTGTCCGCCCCTCTTTGCCCTTGTCCGCCCCTCTTTGCCCTTGTCCGCCCCTCTTTGCCCTTGTCCGCCCCTCTTTGCCCTTGTCCGCCCCTCTTTGCCCTTGTCCGCCCCTCTTTGCCCTTGTCCGCCCCTCTTTGCCCTTGTCCGCCCCTCTTTGCCCTTGTCCGCCCCTCTTTGCCCTTGTCCGCCCCTCTTTGCCCTTGTCCCGTATTCTCCGCCCTTGTCCGCCCCTCTTTGCCCTTGTCCGCCCCTCTTTGCCCTTGTCCGCCCCTCTTTGCCCTTGTCCGCCCCTCTTTGCCCTTGTCCGCCCCTCTTTGCCCTTGTCCGCCCCTCTTTGCCCTTGTCCGCCCCTCTTTGCCCTTGTCCGCCCCTCTTTGCCCTTGTCCGCCCCTCTTTGCCCTTGTCCCGTATTCTCCGCCCTTGTCCGCCCCTCTTTGCCCTTGTCCCGTATTCTCCGCCCTTGTCCGCCCCTCTTTGCCCTTGTCCGCCCCTCTTTGCCCTTTCCGCCCCTCTTTGCCCTTGTCCGCCCCTCTTTGCCCTTGTCCGCCCCTCTTTGCCCTTGTCCGCCCCTCTTTGCCCTTGTCCGCCCCTCTTTGCCCTTGTCCGCCCCTCTTTGCCCTTGTCCGCCCCTCTTTGCCCTTGTCCGCCCCTCTTTGCCCTTGTCCGCCCCTCTTTGCCCTTGTCCGCCCCTCTTTGCCCTTGTCCGCCCCTCTTTGCCCTTGTCCGCCCCTCTTTGCCCTTGTCCGCCCCTCTTTGCCCTTGTCCCGTATTCTCCGCCCTTGTCCGCCCCTCTTTGCCCTTGTCCGCCCCTCTTTGCCCTTGTCCGCCCCTCTTTGCCCTTGTCCGCCCCTCTTTGCCCTTGTCCGCCCCTCTTTGCCCTTGTCCGCCCCTCTTTGCCCTTGTCCGCCCCTCTTTGCCTTTGTCCGCCCCTCTTTGCCCTTGTCCGCCCCTCTTTGCCCTTGTCCGCCCCTCTTTGCCCTTGTCCGCCCCTCTTTGCCCTTGTCCGCCCCTCTTTGCCCTTGTCCGCCCCTCTTTGCCCATGTCCCGTATTCTCCGCCCTTGTCCGCCCCTCTTTGCCCTTGTCCGCCCCTCTTTGCCCTTGTCCGCCCCTCTTTGCCCTTGTCCCGTATTCTCCGCCCTTGTCCGCCCCTCTTTGCCCTTGTCCGCCCCTCTTTTCCCTTGTCCGCCCCTCTTTGCCCTTGTCCGCCCCTCTTTGCCCTTGTCCGCCCCTCTTTGCCCTTGTCCGCCCCTCTTTGCCCTTGTCCGCCCCTCTTTGCCCTTGTCCGCCCCTCTTTGCCCTTGTCCGCCCCTCTTTGCCCTTGTCCGCCCCTCTTTGCCCTTGTCCGCCCCTCTTTGCCCTTGTCCGCCCCTCTTTGCCCTTGTCCGCCCCTCTTTGCCCTTGTCCGCCCCTCTTTGCCCTTGTCCCGTATTCTCCGCCCTTGTCCGCCCCTCTTTGCCCTTGTCCGCCCCTCTTTGCCCTTGTCCGCCCCTCTTTGCCCTTGTCCGCCCCCTCTTTGCCCTTGTCCGCCCCTCTTTGCCCTTGTCCGCCCCTCTTTGCCCTTGTCCGCCCCTCTTTGCCCTTGTCCGCCCCTCTTTGCCCTTGTCCGCCCCTCTTTGCCCTTGTCCGCCCCTCTTTGCCCTTGTCCGCCCCTCTTTGCCCTTGTCCGCCCCTCTTTGCCCTTGTCCGCCCCTCTTTGCCCTTGTCCGCCCCTCTTTGCCCTTGTCCGCCCCTCTTTGCCCTTGTCCGCCCCTCTTTGCCCTTGTCCGCCCCTCTTTGCCCTTGTCCGCCCCTCTTTGCCCTTGTCCGCCCCTCTTTGCCCTTGTCCGCCCCTCTTTGCCCTTGTCCGCTCCCTCTTTGCCCTTGTCCCGTATTCTCCGTCCTTGTCCGCCCCTCTTTGCCCTTGTCCGCCCCTCTTTGCCCTTGTCCGCCCCTCTTTGCCCTTGTCCGCCCCTCTTTGCCCTTGTCCGCCCCTCTTTGCCCTTGTCCGCCCCTCTTTGCCCTTGTCCGCCCCTCTTTGCCCTTGTCCGCCCCTCTTTGCCCTTGTCCGCCCCTCTTTGCCCTTGTCCGCCCCTCTTTGCCCTTGTCCGCCCCTCTTTGCCCTTGTCCGCCCCTCTTTGCCCTTGTCCGCCCCTCTTTGCCCTTGTCCGCCCCTCTTTGCCCTTGTCCGCCCCTCTTTGCCCTTGTCCGCCCCTCTTTGCCCTTGTCCGCCCCTCTTTGCCCTTGTCCCGTATTCTCCGCCCTTGTCCGCCCCTCTTTGCCCTTGTCCGCCCCTCTTTGCCCTTGTCCGCCCCTCTTTGCCCTTGTCCCGTATTCTCCGCCCTTGTCCGCCCCTCTTTGCCCTTGTCCCGTATTCTCCGCCCTTGTCCGCCCCTCTTTGCCCTTGTCCGCCCCTCTTTGCCCTTGCCCGCCCCTCTTTGCCCCTGCCCGCCCCTCTTTGCCCTTGCCCGCCCCTCTTTGCCCTTGCCCGCCCCTCTTTGCCCTTGTCCCGTATTCTCCGCCCTTGTCCGCCCCTCTTTGCCCTTGTCCGCCCCTCTTTGCCCTTGTCCGCCCCTCTTTGCCCTTGTCCCGTATTCTCCGCACTTGTCCGCCCCTCTTTGCCCTTGTCCGCCCCTCTTTGCCCTTGTCCGCCCCTCTTTGCCCTTGTCCGCCCCTCTTTGCCCTTGTCCGCCCCTCTTTGCCCTTGTCCGCCCCTCTTTGCCCTTGTCCCGTATTCTCCGCCCTTGTCCGCCCCTCTTTGCCCTTGTCCGCCCCTCTTTGCCCTTGTCCGCCCCTCTTTGCCCTTGTCCGCCCCTCTTTGCCCTTGTCCGCCCCTCTTTGCCCTTGTCCGCCCCTCTTTGCCCTTGTCCGCCCCTCTTTGCCCTTGTCCGCCCCTCTTTGCCCTTGTCCGCCCCTCTTTGCCCTTGTCCCGTATTCTCCGCCCTTGTCCTCCCCTGTATGCCCTTGTCCGCCCCTCTTTGCCCTTGTCCCGTATTCTCTGCCCTTGTCCGCCCCTCTTTGCCCTTGTCCCGTATTCTCCGCCCTTGTCCTCCCCTCTTTGCCCTTGTCCCGTATTCTCCGCCCTTGTCCGCCCCTCTTTGCCCTTGTCCCGTATTCTCCGCCCTTGTCCGCCCCTCTTTGCCCTTGTCCGCCCCTCTTTGCCCTTGTCCGCCCCTCTTTGCCCTTGTCCCGTATTCTCCGCCCTTGTCCGCCCCTCTTTGACCTTGTCCCGTATTCTCCGCCCTTGTCCGCCCCTCTTTGCCCTTGTCCCGTATTCTCCGCCCTTGTCCGCCCCTCTTTGCCCTTGTCCGCCCCTCTTTGCCCTTGTCCGCCCCTCTTTGCCCTTGTCCGCCCCCTCTTTGCCCTTGTCCGCCCCTCTTTGCCCTTGTCCGCCCCTCTTTGCCCTTGTCCGCCCCTCTTTGCCCTTGTCTCGTATTCTCCGCCCTTGTCCTCCCCTGTGTGCCCTTGTCTGCCCCTCTTTGCCCTTGTCCCGTATTCTCTGCCCTTGTCCGCCCCTCTTTGCCCTTGTCCCGTATTCTCCGCACTTGTCCGACCCTCTTTGCCCTTGTCCGCCCCTCTTTGCCCTTGTCCCGTATTCTCCGCCCTTGTCCGCCCCTCTTTGCCCTTGTCCGCCCCTCTTTGCCCTTGTCCGCCCCTCTTTGCCCTTGTCCCGTATTCTCCGCCCTTGTCCGCCCCTCTTTGCCCTTGTCCGCCCCTCTTTGCCCTTGTCCGCCCCTCTTTGCCCTTGTCCGCCCCTCTTTGCCCTTGTCCCCGCCCCTCTTTGCCCTTGTCCGCCCCTCTTTGCCCTTGTCCGCCCCTCTTTGCCCTTGTCCGCCCCTCTTTGCCCTTGTCCGCCCCTCTTTGCCCTTGTCCGCCGCTCTTTGCCCTTGTCCGCCGCTCTTTGCCCTTGTCCGCCCCTCTTTGCCCTTGTCCGCCCCTCTTTGCCCTTGTCCGCCCCTCTTTGCCCTTGTTCGCCCCCTTTGCCCTTGTCCCGTATTCTCCGCCCTTGTCCTCCCCTGTATGCCCTTGTCCGCCCCTCTTTGCCCTTGTCCCGTATTCTCTGCCCTTGTCCGCCCCTCTTTGCCCTTGTCCCGTATTCTCCGCCCTTGTCCGCCCCTCTTTGCCCTTGTCCGCCCCTCTTTGCCCTTGTCCGCCCCTCTTTGCCCTTGTCCGCCCCTCTTTGCCCTTGTCCGCCCCTCTTTGCCCTTGTCCGCCCCTCTTTGCCCTTGTCCGCCCCTCTTTGCCCTTGTCCGCCCCTCTTTGCCCTTGTCCGCCCCTCTTTGCCCTTGTCCGCCCCTCTTTGCCCTTGTCCGCCCCTCTTTGCCCTTGTCCGCCCCTCTTTGCCCTTGTCCGCCCCTCTTTGCCCTTGTCCGCCCCTCTTTGCCCTTGTCCCGTATTCTCCGCCCTTGTCCGCCCCTCTTTGCCCTTGTCCGCCCCTCTTTGCCCTTGTCCGCCCCTCTTTGCCCTTGTCCGCCCCTCTTTGCCCTTGTCCGCCCCTCTTTGCCCTTGTCCGCCCCTCTTTGCCCTTGTCCGCCCCTCTTTGCCCTTGTCCGCCCCTCTTTGCCCTTGTCCGCCCCTCTTTGCCCTTGTCCGCCCCTCTTTGCCCTTGTCCGCCCCTCTTTGCCCTTGTCCGCCCCTCTTTGCCCTTGTCCGCCCCTCTTTGCCCTTGTCCGCCCCTCTTTGCCCTTGTCCGCCCCTCTTTGCCCTTGTCCCGTATTCTCCGCCCTTGTCCGCCCCTCTTTGCCCTTGTCCGCCCCTCTTTGCCCTTGTCCGCCCCTCTTTGCCCTTGTCCGCCCCTCTTTGCCCTTGTCCGCCCCTCTTTGCCCTTGTCCGCCCCTCTTTGCCCTTGTCCGCCCCTCTTTGCCCTTGTCCGCCCCTCTTTGCCCTTGTCCCGTATTCTCCGCCCTTGTCCGCCCCTCTTTGCCCTTGTCCCGTATTCTCCGCCCTTGTCCGCCCCTCTTTGCCCTTGTCCGCCCCTCTTTGCCCTTTTCCGCCCCTCTTTGCCCTTGTCCGCCCCTCTTTGCCCTTGTCCGCCCCTCTTTGCCCTTGTCCGCCCCTCTTTGCCCTTGTCCGCCCCTCTTTGCCCTTGTCCGCCCCTCTTTGCCCTTGTCCGCCCCTCTTTGCCCTTGTCCGCCCCTCTTTGCCCTTGTCCGCCCCTCTTTGCCCTTGTCCGCCCCTCTTTGCCCTTGTCCGCCCCTCTTTGCCCTTGTCCGCCCCTCTTTGCCCTTGTCCGCCCCTCTTTGCCCTTGTCCCGTATTCTCCGCCCTTGTCCGCCCCTCTTTGCCCTTGTCCGCCCCTCTTTGCCCTTGTCCGCCCCTCTTTGCCCTTGTCCGCCCCTCTTTGCCCTTGTCCGCCCCTCTTTGCCCTTGTCCGCCCCTCTTTGCCTTTGTCCGCCCCTCTTTGCCCTTGTCCGCCCCTCTTTGCCCTTGTCCGCCCCTCTTTGCCCTTGTCCGCCCCTCTTTGCCCTTGTCCGCCCCTCTTTGCCCTTGTCCGCCCCTCTTTGCCCTTGTCCGCCCCTCTTTGCCCATGTCCCGTATTCTCCGCCCTTGTCCGCCCCTCTTTGCCCTTGTCCGCCCCTCTTTGCCCTTGTCCGCCCCTCTTTGCCCTTGTCCCGTATTCTCCGCCCTTGTCCGCCCCTCTTTGCCCTTGTCCGCCCCTCTTTGCCCTTGTCCGCCCCTCTTTGCCCTTGTCCGCCCCTCTTTGCCCTTGTCCGCCCCTCTTTGCCCTTGTCCGCCCCTCTTTGCCCTTGTCCGCCCCTCTTTGCCCTTGTCCGCCCCTCTTTGCCCTTGTCCGCCCCTCTTTGCCCTTGTCCGCCCCTCTTTGCCCTTGTCCGCCCCTCTTTGCCCTTGTCCGCCCCTCTTTGCCCTTGTCCGCCCCTCTTTGCCCTTGTCCGCCCCTCTTTGCCCTTGTCCCGTATTCTCCGCCCTTGTCCGCCCCTCTTTGCCCTTGTCCGCCCCTCTTTGCCCTTGTCCGCCCCTCTTTGCCCTTGTCCGCCCCTCTTTGCCCTTGTCCGCCCCTCTTTGCCCTTGTCCGCCCCTCTTTGCCCTTGTCCGCCCCTCTTTGCCCTTGTCCGCCCCTCTTTGCCCTTGTCCGCCCCTCTTTGCCCTTGTCCGCCCCTCTTTGCCCTTGTCCGCCCCTCTTTGCCCTTGTCCGCCCCTCTTTGCCCTTGTCCGCCCCTCTTTGCCCTTGTCCGCCCCTCTTTGCCCTTGTCCGCCCCTCTTTGCCCTTGTCCGCCCCTCTTTGCCCTTGTCCCGTATTCTCCGTCCTTGTCCGCCCCTCTTTGCCCTTGTCCGCCCCTCTTTGCCCTTGTCCGCCCCTCTTTGCCCTTGTCCGCCCCTCTTTGCCCTTGTCCGCCCCTCTTTGCCCTTGTCCGCCCCTCTTTGCCCTTGTCCGCCCCTCTTTGCCCTTGTCCGCCCCTCTTTGCCCTTGTCCGCCCCTCTTTGCCCTTGTCCGCCCCTCTTTGCCCTTGTCCGCCCCTCTTTGCCCTTGTCCGCCCCTCTTTGCCCTTGTCCGCCCCTCTTTGCCCTTGTCCGCCCCTCTTTGCCCTTGTCCGCCCCTCTTTGCCCTTGTCCGCCCCTCTTTGCCCTTGTCCGCCCCTCTTTGCCCTTGTCCCGTATTCTCCGCCCTTGTCCGCCCCTCTTTGCCCTTGTCCGCCCCTCTTTGCCCTTGTCCGCCCCTCTTTGCCCTTGTCCCGTATTCTCCGCCCTTGTCCGCCCCTCTTTGCCCTTGTCCCGTATTCTCCGCCCTTGTCCGCCCCTCTTTGCCCTTGTCCGCCCCCTCTTTGCCCTTGCCCGCCCCTCTTTGCCCTTGCCCGCCCCTCTTTGCCCTTGCCCGCCCCTCTTTGCCCTTGCCCGCCCCTCTTTGCCCTTGTCCCGTATTCTCCGCCCTTGTCCGCCCCTCTTTGCCCTTGTCCGCCCCTCTTTGCCCTTGTCCGCCCCTCTTTGCCCTTGTCCCGTATTCTCCGCACTTGTCCGCCCCTCTTTGCCCTTGTCCGCCCCTCTTTGCCCTTGTCCGCCCCTCTTTGCCCTTGTCCGCCCCTCTTTCCCCTTGTCCGCCCCTCTTTCCCCTTGTCCGCCCCTCTTTGCCCTTGTCCGCCCCTCTTTGCCCTTGTCCCGTATTCTCCGCCCTTGTCCGCCCCTCTTTGCCCTTGTCCGCCCCTCTTTGCCCTTGTCCGCCCCTCTTTGCCCTTGTCCGCCCCTCTTTGCCCTTGTCCGCCCCTCTTTGCCCTTGTCCGCCCCTCTTTGCCCTTGTCCGCCCCTCTTTGCCCTTGTCCGCCCCTCTTTGCCCTTGTCCGCCCCTCTTTGCCCTTGTCCCGTATTCTCCGCCCTTGTCCTCCCCTGTATGCCCTTGTCCGCCCCTCTTTGCCCTTGTCCCGTATTCTCTGCCCTTGTCCGCCCCTCTTTGCCCTTGTCCCGTATTCTCCGCCCTTGTCCTCCCCTCTTTGCCCTTGTCCCGTATTCTCCGCCCTTGTCCGCCCCTCTTTGCCCTTGTCCCGTATTCTCCGCCCTTGTCCGCCCCTCTTTGCCCTTGTCCGCCCCTCTTTGCCCTTGTCCGCCCCTCTTTGCCCTTGTCCCGTATTCTCCGCCCTTGTCCGCCCCTCTTTGACCTTGTCCCGTATTCTCCGCCCTTGTCCGCCCCTCTTTGCCCTTGTCCCGTATTCTCCGCCCTTGTCCGCCCCTCTTTGCCCTTGTCCGCCCCTCTTTGCCCTTGTCCGCCCCTCTTTGCCCTTGTCCGCCCCTCTTTGCCCTTGTCCGCCCCTCTTTGCCCTTGTCCGCCCCTCTTTGCCCTTGTCTCGTATTCTCCGCCCTTGTCCTCCCCTGTGTGCCCTTGTCTGCCCCTCTTTGCCCTTGTCCCGTATTCTCTGCCCTTGTCCGCCCCTCTTTGCCCTTGTCCCGTATTCTCCGCACTTGTCCGACCCTCTTTGCCCTTGTCCGCCCCTCTTTGCCCTTGTCCCGTATTCTCCGCCCTTGTCCGCCCCTCTTTGCCCTTGTCCGCCCCTCTTTGCCCTTGTCCGCCCCTCTTTGCCCTTGTCCCGTATTCTCCGCCCTTGTCCGCCCCTCTTTGCCCTTGTCCGCCCCTCTTTGCCCTTGTCCGCCCCTCTTTGCCCTTGTCCGCCCCTCTTTGCCCTTGTCCGCCCCTCTTTGCCCTTGTCCCCGCCCCTCTTTGCCCTTGTCCGCCCCTCTTTGCCCTTGTCCGCCCCTCTTTGCCCTTGTCCGCCCCTCTTTGCCCTTGTCCGCCGCTCTTTGCCCTTGTCCGCCGCTCTTTGCCCTTGTCCGCCGCTCTTTGCCCTTGTCCGCCCCTCTTTGCCCTTGTCCGCCCCTCTTTGCCCTTGTCCGCCCCTCTTTGCCCTTGTCCGCCCCTCTTTGCCCTTGTCCGCCCCTCTTTGCCCTTGTCCGCCCCTCTTTGCCCTTGTCCGCCCCTCTTTGCCCTTGTCCGCCCCTCTTTGCCCTTGTCCGCCCCTCTTTGCCCTTGTCCGCCCCTCTTTGCCCTTGTCCGCCCCTCTTTGCCCTTGTCCGCCCCTCTTTGCCCTTGTCCGCCCCTCTTTGCCCTTGTCCGCCCCTCTTTGCCCTTGACCCGTATTCTCCGCCCTTGTCCGCCCCTCTTTGCCCTTGTCCCGTATTCTCCGCCCTTGTCCGCCCCTCTTTGCCCTTGTCCCGTATTCTCCGCCCTTGTCCGCCCCTCTTTGCCCTTGTCCGCCCCTCTTTGCCCTTGTCCGCCCCTCTTTGCCCTTGTCCGCCCCTCTTTGCCCTTGTCCGCCCCTCTTTGCCCTTGTCCCGTCTTCTCCCCCTTTGTCCGCCCCTCTTTGCCCTTGTCCCGTATTCTCCGCCCTTGTCCGCCCCTCTTTGCCCTTGTCCCGTATTCTCCGCCCTTGTCCGCCCCTCTTTGCCCTTGTCCCGTATTCTCCGCCCTTGTCCGCCCCTCTTTGCCCTTGTCCCGTATTCTCCGCCCTTGTCCGCCCCTCTTTGCCCTTGTCCGCCTCTCTTTGCCCTTGTCCGCCCCTCTTTGCCCTTGTCCGCCCCTCTTTGCCCTTGTCCGCCCCTCTTTGCCCTTGTCCGCCCCTCTTTGCCCTTGTCCGCCCCTCTTTGCCCTTGTCCGCCCCTCTTTGCCCTTGTCCGCCCCTCTTTGCCCTTGTCCGCCCCTCTTTGCCCTTGTCCGCCCCTCTTTGCCCTTGTCCGCCCCTCTTTGCCCTTGTCCGCCCCTCTTTGCCCTTGTCCGCCCCTCTTTGCCCTTGTCCGCCCCTCTTTGCCCTTGTCCGCCCCTCTTTGCCCTTGTCCGCCCCTCTTTGCCCTTGTCCGCCCCTCTTTGCCCTTGTCCGCCCCTCTTTGCCCTTGTCCGCCCCTCTTTGCCCTTGTCCCGTATTCTCCGCCCTTGTCCGCCCCTCTTTGCCCTTGTCCCATATTCTCCGCCCTTGTCCGCCCCTCTTTGCCCTTGTCCCGTATTCTCCGCCCTTGTCCGCCCCTCTTTGCCCTTGTCCCGTATTCTCCGCCCTTGTCCGCCCCTCTTTGCCCTTGTCCCGTATTCTCCGCCCTTGTCCGCCCCTCTTTGCCCTTGTCCGGTATTCTCCGCCCTTGTCCGCCCCTCTTTGCCCTTGTCCCGTATTCTCCGCCCTTGTCCGCCCCTCTTTGCCCTTGTCCGCCCCTCTTTGCCCTTGTCCGCCCCTCTTTGCCCTTGTCCGCCCCTCTTTGCCCTTGTCCGCCCCTCTTTGCCCTTGTCCGCCCCTCTTTGCCCTTGTCCGCCCCTCTTTGCCCTTGTCCGCCCCTCTTTGCCCTTGTCCGCCCCTCTTTGCCCTTGTCCGCCCCTCTTTGCCCTTGTCCGCCCCTCTTTGCCCTTGTCCGCCCCTCTTTGCCCTTGTCCCGTATTCTCCGCCCTTGTCCTCCCCTGTATGCCCTTGTCCGCCCCTCTTTGCCCTTGTCCCGTATTCTCTGCCCTTGTCCGCCCCTCTTTGCCCTTGTCCCGTATTCTCCGCCCTTGTCCGCCCCTCTTTGCCCTTGTCCGCCCCTCTTTGCCCTTGTCCGCCCCTCTTTGCCCTTGTCCGCCCCTCTTTGCCCTTGTCCGCCCCTCTTTGCCCTTGTCCGCCCCTCTTTGCCCTTGTCCGCCCCTCTTTGCCCTTGTCCGCCCCTCTTTGCCCTTGTCCGCCCCTCTTTGCCCTTGTCCGCCCCTCTTTGCCCTTGTCCGCCCCTCTTTGCCCTTGTCCGCCCCTCTTTGCCCTTGTCCCGTATTCTCCGTCCTTGTCCGCCTCTCTTTGCCCTTGTCCGCCCCTCTTTGCCCTTGTCCGCCCCTCTTTGCCCTTGTCCGCCCCTCTTTGCCCTTGTCCGCCCCTCTTTGCCCTTGTCCGCCCCTCTTTGCCCTTGTCCGCCCCTCTTTGCCCTTGTCCGCCCCTCTTTGCCCTTGTCCGCCCCTCTTTGCCCTTGTCCGCCCCTCTTTGCCCTTGTCCGCCCCTCTTTGCCCTTGTCCGCCCCTCTTTGCCCTTGTCCGCCCCTCTTTGCCCTTGTCCGCCCCTCTTTGCCCTTGTCCGCCCCTCTTTGCCCTTGTCCGCCCCTCTTTGCCCTTGTCCGCCCCTCTTTGCCCTTGTCCCGTATTCTCCGCCCTTGTCCGCCCCTCTTTGCCCTTGTCCCGTATTCTCCGCCCTTGTCCGCCCCTCTTTGCCCTTGTCCGCCCCTCTTTGCCCTTGTCCCGTATTCTCCGCCCTTGTCCGCCCCTCTTTGCCCTTGTCCGCCCCTCTTTGCCCTTGTCCCGTATTCTCCGCCCTTGTCCGCCCCTCTTTGCCCTTGTCCCGTATTCTCCGCCCTTGTCCGCCCCTCTTTGCCCTTGTCCGCCCCTCTTTGCCCTTGTCCGCCCCTCTTTGCCCTTGTCCGCCCCTCTTTGCCCTTGTCCGCCCCTCTTTGCCCTTGTCCGCCCCTCTTTGCCCTTGTCCGCCCCTCTTTGCCCTTGTCCGCCCCTCTTTGCCCTTGTCCGCCCCTCTTTGCCCTTGTCCGCCCCTCTTTGCCCTTGTCCGCCCCTCTTTGCCCTTGTCCGCCCCTCTTTGCCCTTGTCCGCCCCTCTTTGCCCTTGTCCCGTATTCTCCGCCCTTGTCCGCCCCTCTTTGCCCTTGTCCCGTATTCTCCGCCCTTGTCCGCCCCTCTTTGCCCTTGTCCCGTATTCTCCGCCCTTGTCCGCCCCTCTTTGCACTTGTCCCGTATTCTCCGCCCTTGTCCGCCCCTCTTTGCACTTGTCCCGTATTCTCCGCCCTTGTCCGCCCCTCTTTGCCCTTGTCCCGTATTTTCCGCCCTTATCCGCCCCTCTTTGCCCTTGTCCGCCCCTCTTTGCCCTTGTCCGCCCCTCTTTGCCCTTGTCCGCCCCCTTTGCCCATGTCCGCCCCCTTTGCCCATGTCCGCCCCTCTTTGCCCTTGTCCGCCCCTCTTTGCCCTTGTCCGCCCCTCTTTGCCCTTGTCCGCCCCTCTTTGCCCTTGTCCGCCCCTCTTTGCCCTTGTCCGCCCCTCTTTGCCCTTGTCCGCCCCTCTTTGCCCTTGTCCGCCCCTCTTTGCCCTTGTCCGCCCCTCTTTGCCCTTGTCCGCCCCTCTTTGCCCTTGTCCGCCCCTCTTTGCCCTTGTCCGCCCCTCTTTGCCCTTGTCCGCCCCTCTTTGCCCTTGTCCGCCCCTCTTTGCCCTTGTCCGCCCCTCTTTGCCCTTGTCCGCCCCTCTTTGCCCTTGTCCCGTATTCTCCGCCCTTGTCCGCCCCTCTTTGCCCTTGTCCGCCCCTCTTTGCCCTTGTCCGCCCCTCTTTGCCCTTGTCCGCCCCTCTTTGCCCTTGTCCCGTATTCTCCGCCCTTGTCCGCCCCTCTTTGCCCTTGTCCCGTATTCTCCGCCCTTGTCCGCCCCTCTTTGCCCTTGTCCGCCCCTCTTTGCCCTTGTCCGCCCCTCTTTGCCCTTGTCCGCCCCTCTTTGCCCTTGTCCGCCCCTCTTTGCCCTTGTCCGCCCCTCTTTGCCCTTGTCTGCCCCTCTTTGCCCTTGTCCCGTATTCTCCGCCCCTGTCCGCCCCTCTTTGCCCCTGTCCGCCCCTCTTTGCCCCTGTCCGCCCCTCTTTGCCCCTGTCCGCCCCTCTTTGCCCCTGTCCGCCCCTCTTTGCCCTTGTCCGCCCCTCTTTGCCCTTGTCCGCCCCTCTTTGCCCTTGTCCGCCCCTCTTTGCCCTTGTCCCGTATTCTCCGCCCTTGTGCGCCCCTCTTTGCCCTTGTCCCGTATTCTCCGCCCTTGTGCGCCCCTCTTTGCCCTTGTCCCGTATTCTCCGCCCTTGTCCGCCCCTCTTTGCACTTGTCCCGTATTCTCCGCCCTTGTCCGCCCCTCTTTGCCCTTGTCCCGTATTCTCCGCCCTTGTCCGCCCCTTTTTGCCCTTGTCCGCCCCTCTTTGCCCTTGTCCGCCCCTCTTTGCCCTTGTCCGCCCCTCTTTGCCCTTGTCCCGTATTCTCCGCCCTTGTGCGCCCCTCTTTGCCCTTGTCCCGTATTCTCCGCCCTTGTGCGCCCCTCTTTGCCCTTGTCCCGTATTCTCCGCCTTTGTCCGCCCCTCTTTGCACTTGTCCCGTATTCTCCGCCCTTGTCCGCCCCTCTTTGCCCTTGTCCCGTATTCTCCGCCCTTGTCCGCCCCTTTTTGCCCTTGTCCGCCCCTCTTTGCCCTTGTCCGCCCCTCTTTGCCCTTGTCCGCCCCTCTTTGCCCTTGTCCGCCCCTCTTTGCCCTTGTCCGCCCCTCTTTGCCCTTGTCCCGTATTCTCCGCACTTGTCCGCCCCTCTTTGCCCCTGTCCACCCCTCTTTGCCCCTGTCCGCCCCTCTTTGCCCCTGTCCGCCCCTCTTTGCCCCTGTCCGCCCCTCTTTGCCCTTGTCCGCCCCTCTTTGCCCTTGTCCGCCCCTCTTTGCCCTTGTCCGCCCCTCTTTGCCCTTGTCCGCCCCTCTTTGCCCTTGTCCGCCCCTCTTTGCCCTTGTCCGCCCCTCTTTGCCCTTGTCCGCCCCTCTTTGCCCTTGTCCGCCCCTCTTTGCCCTTGTCCGCCCCTCTTTGCCCTTGTCCGCCCCTCTTTGCCCTTGTCCGCCCCTCTTTGCCCTTGTCCGCCCCTCTTTGCCCTTGTCCGCCCCTCTTTGCCCTTGTCCGCCCCTCTTTGCCCTTGTCCGCCCCTCTTTGCCCTTGTCCCGTATTCTCCGCCCCTGTCCGCCCCTCTTTGCCCCTGTCCGCCCCTCTTTACCCCTGTCCGCCCCTCTTTGCCCCTGTCCGCCCCTCTTTGCCCCTGTCCGCCCCTCTTTGCCCCTGTCCGCCCCTCTTTGCCCCTGTCCGCCCCTCTTTGCCCCTGTCCGCCCCTCTTTGCCCCTGTCCGCCCCTCTTTGCCCCTGTCCGCCCCTCTTTGCCCCTGTCCGCCCCTCTTTGCCCCTGTCCGCCCCTCTTTGCCCCTGTCCGCCCCTCTTTGCCCCTGTCCGCCTCTCTTTGCCCCTGTCCGCCCCTCTTTGCCCCTGTCCGCCCCTCTTTGCCCCTGTCCGCCCCTCTTTGCCCTTGTCCGCCCCTCTTTGCCCTTGTCCGCCCCTCTTTGCCCTTGTCCGCCCCTCTTTGCCCTTGTCCGCCCCTCTTTGCCCTTGTCCGCCCCTCTTTGCCCTTGTCCCGTATTCTCCGCCCTTGTCCGCCCCTCTTTGCCCTTGTCCGCCCCTCTTTGCCCTTGTCCGCCCCTCTTTGCCCTTGTCCGCCCCTCTTTGCCCTTGTCCGCCCCTCTTTGCCCTTGTCCGCCCCTCTTTGCCCTTGTCCGCCCCTCTTTGCCCTTGTCCGCCCCTCTTTGCCCTTGTCCGCCCCTCTTTGCCCTTGTCCGCCCCTCTTTGCCCTTGTCCGCCCCTCTTTGCCCTTGTCCGCCCCTCTTTGCCCTTGTCCGCCCCTCTTTGCCCTTGTCCGCCCCTCTTTGCCCTTGTCCCGTATTCTCCGCCCTTGTCCGCCCCTCTTTGCCCTTGTCCGCCCCTCTTTGCCCTTGTCCGCCCCTCTTTGCCCTTGTCCGCCCCTCTTTGCCCTTGTCCGCCCCTCTTTGCCCTTGTCCGCCCCTCTTTGCCCTTGTCCGCCCCTCTTTGCCCTTGTCCGCCCCTCTTTGCCCTTGTCCGCCCCTCTTTGCCCTTGTCCGCCCCTCTTTGCCCTTGTCCGCCCCTCTTTGCCCTTGTCCGCCCCTCTTTGCCCTTGTCCGCCCCTCTTTGCCCTTGTCCCGTATTCTCCGCCCTTGTCCGCCCCTCTTTGCCCTTGTCCGCCCCTCTTTGCCCTTGTCCGCCCCTCTTTGCCCTTGTCCGCCCCTCTTTGCCCTTGTCCGCCCCTCTTTGCCCTTGTCCGCCCCTCTTTGCCCTTGTCCGCCCCTCTTTGCCCTTGTCCCGTATTCTCCGCCCTTGTCCGCCCCTCTTTGCCCTTGTCCGCCCCTCTTTGCCCTTGTCCGCCCCTCTTTGCCCTTGTCCGCCCCTCTTTGCCCTTGTCCGCCCCTCTTTGCCCTTGTCCGCCCCTCTTTGCCCTTGTCCCATATTCTCCGCCCTTGTCCGCCCCTCTTTGCCCTTGTCCGCCCCTCTTTGCCCTTGTCCGCCCCTCTTTGCCCTTGTCCGCCCCTCTTTGCCCTTGTCCGCCCCTCTTTGCCCTTGTCCGCCCCTCTTTGCCCTTGTCCGCCCCTCTTTGCCCTTGTCCGCCCCTCTTTGCCCTTGTCCCGTATTCTCCGCCCTTGTCCGCCCCTCTTTGCCCTTGTCCGCCCCTCTTTGCCCTTGTCCGCCCCTCTTTGCCCTTGTCCGCCCCTCTTTGCCCTTGTCCGCCCCTCTTTGCCCTTGTCCCGTATTCTCCGCCCTTGTCCGCCCCTCTTTGCCCTTGTCCCGTATTCTCCGCCCTTGTCCGCCCCTCTTTGCCCTTTGTCCTGTATTCTCCGCCCCTTGTCCGCCCTTCTTTGCCCTTGTCCGCCCCTCTTTGCCCTTGTCCGCCCCTCTTTGCCCTTGTCCGCCCCTCTTTGCCCTTGTCCGCCCCTCTTTGCCCTTGTCCGCCCCTCTTTGCCCTTGTCCGCCCCTCTTTGCCCTTGTCCGCCCCTCTTTGCCCTTGTCCCGTATTCTCCGCCCTTGTCCGCCCCTCTTTGCCCTTGTCCCGTATTCTCCGCACTTGTCCGCCCCTCTTTGCCCTTGTCCGCCCCTCTTTGCCCTTGTCCGCCCCTCTTTGCCCTTGTCCCGTATTCTCCGCCCTTGTCCGCCCCTCTTTGACCTTGTCCCGTATTCTCCGCCCTTGTCCGCCCCTCTTTGCCCTTGTCCCGTATTCTCCGCCCTTGTCCGCCCTCTTTGCCCTTGTCCGCCCCTCTTTGCCCTTGTCCGCCCCTCTTTGCCCTTGTCCGCCCCCCTTTGCCCTTGTCTCGTATTCTCCGCCCTTGTCCTCCCCTGTGTGCCCTTGTCTGCCCCTCTTTGCCCTTGTCCCGTATTCTCTGCCCTTGTCCGCCCCTCTTTGCCCTTGTCCCGTATTCTCCGCACTTGTCCGACCCTCTTTGCCATTGTCCGCCCCTCTTTGCCCTTGTCCCGTATTCTCCGCCCTTGTCCGCCCCTCTTTGCCCTTGTCCGCCCCTCTTTGCCCTTGTCCGCCCCTCTTTGCCCTTGTCCCGTATTCTCCGCCCTTGTCCGCCCCTCTTTGCCTTGTCCGCCCCTCTTTGCCCTTGTCCGCCCCTCTTTGCCCCTTGTCCGCCCCTCTTTGCCCTTGTCCCGCCCCTCTTTGCCCTTGTCCGCCCCTCTTTGCCCTTGTCCGCCCCTCTTTGCCCTTGTCCGCCCCTCTTTGCCCTTGTCCGCCGCTCTTTGCCCTTGTCCGCCGCTCTTTGCCCTTGTCCGCCCCTCTTTGCCCTTGTCCGCCCCTCTTTGCCCTTGTCCGCCCCTCTTTGCCCTTGTCCGCCCCCTTTGCCCTTGTCCCGTATTCTCTGCCCTTGTCCGCCCCTCTTTGCCCTTGTCCCGTATTCTCCGCCCTTGTCCGCCCCTCTTTGCCCTTGTCCGCCCCTCTTTGCCCTTGTCCGCCCCTCTTTGCCCTTGTCCGCCCCTCTTTGCCCTTGTCCGCCCCTCTTTGCCCTTGTCCGCCCCTCTTTGCCCTTGTCCGCCCCTCTTTGCCCTTGTCCGCCCCTCTTTGCCCTTGTCCGCCCCTCTTTGCCCTTGTCCGCCCCTCTTTGCCCTTGTCCGCCCCTCTTTGCCCTTGTCCGCCCCTCTTTGCCCTTGTCCGCCCCTCTTTGCCCTTGTCCGCCCCTCTTTGCCCTTGTCCGCCCCTCTTTGCCCTTGTCCGCCCCTCTTTGCCCTTGTCCGCCCCTCTTTGCCCTTGTCCGCCCCTCTTTGCCCTTGTCCGCCCCTCTTTGCCCTTGACCCGTATTCTCCGCCCTTGTCCGCCCCTCTTTGCCCTTGTCCCGTATTCTCCGCCCTTGTCCGCCCCTCTTTGCCCTTGTCCCGTATTCTCCGCCCTTGTCCGCCCCTCTTTGCCCTTGTCCGCCCCTCTTTGCCCTTGTCCGCCCCTCTTTGCCCTTGTCCGCCCCTCTTTGCCCTTGTCCGCCCCTCTTTGCCCTTGTCCGCCCCTCTTTGCCCTTGTCCGCCCCTCTTTGCCCTTGTCCCGTCTTCTCCCCCTTTGTCCGCCCCTCTTTGCCCTTGTCCCGTATTCTCCGCCCTTGTCCGCCCCTCTTTGCCCTTGTCCCGTATTCTCCGCCCTTGTCCGCCCCTCTTTGCCCTTGTCCCGTATTCTCCGCCCTTGTCCGCCCCTCTTTGCCCTTGTCCCGTATTCTCCGCCCTTGTCCGCCCCTCTTTGCCCTTGTCCGCCCCTCTTTGCCCTTGTCCGCCCCTCTTTGCCCTTGTCCGCCCCTCTTTGCCCTTGTCCGCCCCTCTTTGCCCTTGTCCGCCCCTCTTTGCCCTTGTCCGCCCCTCTTTGCCCTTGTCCGCCCCTCTTTGCCCTTGTCCGCCCCTCTTTGCCCTTGTCCGCCCCTCTTTGCCCTTGTCCGCCCCTCTTTGCCCTTGTCCGCCCCTCTTTGCCCTTGTCCGCCCCTCTTTGCCCTTGTCCGCCCCTCTTTGCCCTTGTCCGCCCCTCTTTGCCCTTGTCCGCCCCTCTTTGCCCTTGTCCGCCCCTCTTTGCCCTTGTCCGCCCCTCTTTGCCCTTGTCCGCCCCTCTTTGCCCTTGTCCCGTATTCTCCGCCCTTGTCCGCCCCTCTTTGCCCTTGTCCCGTATTCTCCGCCCTTGTCCGCCCCTCTTTGCCCTTGTCCCGTATTCTCCGCCCTTGTCCGCCCCTCTTTGCCCTTGTCCCGTATTCTCCGCCCTTGTCCGCCCCTCTTTGCCCTTGTCCCGTATTCTCCGCCCTTGTCCGCCCCTCTTTGCCCTTGTCCGGTATTCTCCGCCCTTGTCCGCCCCTCTTTGCCCTTGTCCCGTATTCTCCGCCCTTGTCCGCCCCTCTTTGCCCTTGTCCGCCCCTCTTTGCCCTTGTCCGCCCCTCTTTGCCCTTGTCCGCCCCTCTTTGCCCTTGTCCGCCCCTCTTTGCCCTTGTCCGCCCCTCTTTGCCCTTGTCCGCCCCTCTTTGCCCTTGTCCGCCCCTCTTTGCCCTTGTCCGCCCCTCTTTGCCCTTGTCCCGTATTCTCCGTCCTTGTCCGCCCCTCTTTGCCCTTGTCCGCCCCTCTTTGCCCTTGTCCGCCCCTCTTTGCCCTTGTCCGCCCCTCTTTGCCCTTGTCCGCCCCTCTTTGCCCTTGTCCGCCCCTCTTTGCCCTTGTCCGCCCCTCTTTGCCCTTGTCCCGTATTCTCCGTCCTTGTCCGCCCCTCTTTGCCCTTGTCCGCCCCTCTTTGCCCTTGTCCGCCCCTCTTTGCCCTTGTCCGCCCCTCTTTGCCCTTGTCCGCCCCTCTTTGCCCTTGTCCGCCCCTCTTTGCCCTTGTCCCGTATTCTCCGCCCTTGTCCTCCCCCTGTATGCCCTTGTCCGCCCCTCTTTGCCCTTGTCCCGTATTCTCTGCCCTTGTCCGCCCCTCTTTGCCCTTGTCCCGTATTCTCCGCCCTTGTCCGCCCCTCTTTGCCCTTGTCCGCCCCTCTTTGCCCTTGTCCGCCCCTCTTTGCCCTTGTCCGCCCCTCTTTGCCCTTGTCCGCCCCTCTTTGCCCTTGTCCGCCCCTCTTTGCCCTTGTCCGCCCCTCTTTGCCCTTGTCCGCCCCTCTTTGCCCTTGTCCGCCCCTCTTTGCCCTTGTCCGCCCCTCTTTGCCCTTGTCCGCCCCTCTTTGCCCTTGTCCGCCCCTCTTTGCCCTTGTCCCGTATTCTCCGTCCTTGTCCGCCCCTCTTTGCCCTTGTCCGCCCCTCTTTGCCCTTGTCCGCCCCTCTTTGCCCTTGTCCGCCCCTCTTTGCCCTTGTCCGCCCCTCTTTGCCCTTGTCCGCCCCTCTTTGCCCTTGTCCGCCCCTCTTTGCCCTTGTCCGCCCCTCTTTGCCCTTGTCCGCCCCTCTTTGCCCTTGTCCGCCTCTCTTTGCCCTTGTCCGCCCCTCTTTGCCCTTGTCCCGTATTCTCCGCCCTTGTCCGCCCCTCTTTGCCCTTGTCCCGTATTCTCCGCCCTTGTCCGCCCCTCTTTGCCCTTGTCCGCCCCTCTTTGCCCTTGTCCCGTATTCTCCGCCCTTGTCCGCCCCTCTTTGCCCTTGTCCCGTATTCTCCGCCCTTGTCCGCCCCTCTTTGCCCTTGTCCGCCCCTCTTTGCCCTTGTCCGCCCCTCTTTGCCCTTGTCCGCCCCTCTTTGCCCTTGTCCGCCCCTCTTTGCCCTTGTCCGCCCCTCTTTGCCCTTGTCCGCCCCTCTTTGCCCTTGTCCGCCCCTCTTTGCCCTTGTCCGCCCCTCTTTGCCCTTGTCCCGCCCCTCTTTGCCCTTGTCCGCCCCTCTTTGCCCTTGTCCGCCCCTCTTTGCCCTTGTCCGCCCCTCTTTGCCCTTGTCCGCCCTCTTTGCCCTTGTCCGCCCCTCTTTGCCCTTGTCCCGTATTCTCCGCCCTTGTCCGCCCCTCTTTGCCCTTGTCCCGTATTCTCCGCCCTTGTCCGCCCCTCTTTGCCCTTGTCCCGTATTCTCCGCCCTTGTCCGCCCCTCTTTGCACTTGTCCCGTATTCTCCGCCCTTGTCCGCCCCTCTTTGCCCTTTTCCCGTATTCTCCGCCCTTGTCCGCCCCTCTTTGCCCTTGTCCCGTATTTTCCGCCCTTATCCGCCCCTCTTTGCCCTTGTCCGCCCCTCTTGCCCTTGTCCGCCCCTCTTTGCCCTTGTCCGCCCCTCTTTGCCCTTGTCCGCCCCCTTTGCCCATGTCCGCCCCCTTTGCCCATGTCCGCCCCTCTTTGCCCTTGTCCGCCCCTCTTTGCCCTTGTCCGCCCCTCTTTGCCCTTGTCCGCCCCTCTTTGCCCTTGTCCGCCCCTCTTTGCCCTTGTCCGCCCCTCTTTGCCCTTGTCCGCCCCTCTTTGCCCTTGTCCGCCCCTCTTTGCCCTTGTCCGCCCCTCTTTGCCCTTGTCCGCCCCTCTTTGCCCTTGTCCGCCCCCTCTTTGCCCTTGTCCGCCCCTCTTTGCCCTTGTCCGCCCCTCTTTGCCCTTGTCCGCCCCTCTTTGCCCTTGTCCGCCCCTCTTTGCCCTTGTCCGCCCCTCTTTGCCCTTGTCCCGTATTCTCCGCCCTTGTCCGCCCCTCTTTGCCCTTGTCCGCCCCTCTTTGCCCTTGTCCGCCCCTCTTTGCCTTGTTCGCCCCTCTTTGCCCTTGTCCGCCCCTCTTTGCCCTTGTCCCGTATTCTCCGCCCTTGTCCGCCCCTCTTTGCCCTTGTCCCGTATTCTCGCCCTTGTCCGCCCCTCTTTGCCCTTGTCCGCCTCCGCCCTCTTTGCCTTGTCCGCCCCTCTTTGCCCCTTGTCCGCCCCTCTTTGCCCTTGTCCGCCCCTCTTTGCCCTTGTCCGCCCCTCTTTGCCCTTGTCCGCCCCTCTTTGCCCTTGTCCCGTATTCTCCGCCCCTGTCCGCCCCTCTTTGCCCCTGTCCGCCCCTCTTTGCCCCTGTCCGCCCCTCTTTGCCCTTGTCCGCCCCTCTTTGCCCTTGTCCGCCCCTCTTTGCCCTTGTCCGCCCCTCTTTGCCCTTGTCCCGTATTCTCCGCCCTTGTGCGCCCCTCTTTGCCCTTGTCCCGTATTCTCCGCCCTTGTGCGCCCCTCTTTGCCCTTGTCCCGTATTCTCCGCCCTTGTCCGCCCCTCTTTGCCCTTGTCCGCCCCTCTTTGCACTTGTCCCGTATTCTCCGCCCTTGTCCGCCCCTCTTTGCCCTTGTCCCCGTATTCTCCGCCCTTGTCCGCCCCTTTTGCCCTTGTCCGCCCCTCTTTGCCCTTGTCCGCCCCTCTTTGCCCTTGTCCGCCCCTCTTTGCCCTTGTCCGCCCCTCTTTGCCCTTGTCCGCCCCTCTTTGCCCTTGTCCGCCCCTCTTTGCCCTTGTCCGCCCCTCTTTGCCCTTGTCCGCCCCTCTTTGCCCTTGTCCCGTATTCTCCGCACTTGTCCGCCCCTCTTTGCCCCTGTCCGCCCCTCTTTGCCCCTGTCCGCCCCTCTTTGCCCCGTCCGCCCCTCTTTGCCCTTGTCCGCCCCTCTTTGCCCTTGTCCGCCCCTCTTTGTCCGCCCCTCTTTGCCCTTGTCCGCCCCTCTTTGCCCTTGTCCGCCCCTCTTTGCCCTTGTCCGCCCCTCTTTGCCCTTGTCCGCCCCTCTTTGCCCTTGTCCGCCCCTCTTTGCCCTTGTCCGCCCCTCTTTGCCCTTGTCCGCCCCTCTTTGCCCTTGTCCGCCCCTCTTTGCCCTTGTCCGCCCCTCTTTGCCCTTGTCCGCCCCTCTTTGCCCTTGTCCGCCCCTCTTTGCCCTTGTCCCGTATTCTCCGCCCCTGTCCGCCCCTCTTTGCCCCTGTCCGCCCCTCTTTGCCCTGTCCGCCCCTCTTTGCCCCTGTCCGCCCCTCTTTGCCCCTGTCCGCCCCTCTTTGCCCCTGTCCGCCCCTCTTTGCCCCTGTCCGCCCCTCTTTGCCCCTGTCCGCCCCTCTTTGCCCCTGTCCGCCCCTCTTTGCCCCTGTCCGCCCCTCTTTGCCCCTGTCCGCCCCTCTTTGCCCCTGTCCGCCCCTCTTTGCCCCTGTCCGCCCCTCTTTGCCCCTGTCCGCCCCTCTTTGCCCCTGTCCGCCCCTCTTTGCCCTTGTCCGCCCCTCTTTGCCCTTGTCCGCCCCTCTTTGCCCTTGTCCGCCCCTCTTTGCCCTTGTCCGCCCCTCTTTGCCCTTGTCCCGTATTCTCCGCCCTTGTCCGCCCCTCTTTGCCCTTGTCCGCCCCTCTTTGCCCTTGTCCGCCCCTCTTTGCCCTTGTCCGCCCCTCTTTGCCCTTGTCCGCCCCTCTTTGCCCTTGTCCGCCCCTCTTTGCCCTTGTCCGCCCCTCTTTGCCCTTGTCCGCCCCTCTTTGCCCTTGTCCGCCCCTCTTTGCCCTTGTCCGCCCCTCTTTGCCCTTGTCCGCCCCTCTTTGCCCTTGTCCGCCCCTCTTTGCCCTTGTCCGCCCCTCTTTGCCCTTGTCCCGTATTCTCCGCCCTTGTCCGCCCCTCTTTGCCCTTGTCCGCCCCTCTTTGCCCTTGTCCGCCCCTCTTTGCCCTTGTCCGCCCCTCTTTGCCCTTGTCCGCCCCTCTTTGCCCTTGTCCGCCCCTCTTTGCCCTTGTCCGCCCCTCTTTGCCCTTGTCCGCCCCTCTTTGCCCTTGTCCGCCCCTCTTTGCCCTTGTCCGCCCCTCTTTGCCCTTGTCCGCCCCTCTTTGCCCTTGTCCGCCCCTCTTTGCCCTTGTCCCGTATTCTCCGCCCTTGTCCGCCCCTCTTTGCCCTTGTCCGCCCCTCTTTGCCCTTGTCCGCCCCTCTTTGCCCTTGTCCGCCCCTCTTTGCCCTTGTCCGCCCCTCTTTGCCCTTGTCCGCCCCTCTTTGCCCTTGTCCGCCCCTCTTTGCCCTTGTCCGCCCCTCTTTGCCCTTGTCCCGTATTCTCCGCCCTTGTCCGCCCCTCTTTGCCCTTGTCCGCCCCTCTTTGCCCTTGTCCGCCCCTCTTTGCCCTTGTCCGCCCCTCTTTGCCCTTGTCCGCCCCTCTTTGCCCTTGTCCCGTATTCTCCGCCCTTGTCCGCCCCTCTTTGCCCTTGTCCGCCCCTCTTTGCCCTTGTCCGCCCCTCTTTGCCCTTGTCCGCCCCTCTTTGCCCTTGTCCGCCCCTCTTTGCCCTTGTCCGCCCCTCTTTGCCCTTGTCCGCCCCTCTTTGCCCTTGTCCCGTATTCTCCGCCCTTGTCCGCCCCTCTTTGCCCTTGTCCGCCCCTCTTTGCCCTTGTCCGCCCCTCTTTGCCCTTGTCCGCCCCTCTTTGCCCTTGTCCGCCCCTCTTTGCCCTTGTCCGCCCCTCTTTGCCCTTGTCCGCCCCTCTTTGCCCTTGTCCCGTATTCTCCGCCCTTGTCCGCCCCTCTTTGCCCTTGTCCCGTATTCTCCGCCCTTGTCCGCCCCTCTTTGCCCTTGTCCGTATTCTCCGCCCTTGTCCGCCCCTCTTTGCCCTTGTCCTGTATTCTCCGCCCTTGTCCGCCCTTCTTTGCCCTTGTCCGCCCCTCTTTGCCCTTGTCCGCCCCTCTTTGCCCTTGTCCGCCCCTCTTTGCCCTTGTCCGCCCCTCTTTGCCCTTGTCCGCCCCTCTTTGCCCTTGTCCGCCCCTCTTTGCCCTTGTCCGCCCCTCTTTGCCCTTGTCCGCCCCTCTTTGCCCTTGTCCCGTATTCTCCGCCCTTGTCCGCCCCTCTTTGCCCTTGTCCCGTATTCTCCGCACTTGTCCGCCCCTCTTTGCCCTTGTCCGCCCCTCTTTGCCCTTGTCCGCCCCTCTTTGCCCTTGTCCGCCCCTCTTTGCCCTTGTCCCGTATTCTCCGCCCTTGTCCGCCCCTCTTTGCCCTTGTCCGCCCCTCTTTGCCCTTGTCCGCCCCTCTTTGCCCTTGTCCGCCCCTCTTTGCCCTTGTCCGCCCCTCTTTGCCCTTGTCCCGTATTCTCCGCCCTTGTCCGCCCCTCTTTGCCCTTGTCCGCCCCTCTTTGCCCTTGTCCGCCCCTCTTTGCCCTTGTCCGCCCCTCTTTGCCCTTGTCCGCCCCTCTTTGCCCTTGTCCGCCCCTCTTTGCCCTTGTCCGCCCCTCTTTGCCCTTGTCCGCCCCTCTTTGCCCTTGTCCGCCCCTCTTTGCCCTTGTCCGCCCCTCTTTGCCCTTGTCCGCCCCTCTTTGCCCTTGTCCGCCCCTCTTTGCCCTTGTCCCGTATTCTCCGCCCTTGTCCGCCCCTCTTTGCCCTTGTCCGCCCCTCTTTGCCCTTGTCCGCCCCTCTTTGCCCTTGTCCGCCCCTCTTTGCCCTTGTCCGCCCCTCTTTGCCCTTGTCTGCCCCTCTTTGCCCTTGTCCGCCCCTCTTTGCCCTTGTCCGCCCCTCTTTGCCCTTGTCCCGTATTCTCCGCCGTTGTCCGCCCCTCTTTGCCCTTGTCCGCCCCTCTTTGCCCTTGTCCCGTATTCTCCGCCGTTGTCCGCCCCTCTTTGCCCTTGTCCGCCCCTCTTTGCCCTTGTCCGCCCCTCTTTGCCCTTGTCCGCCCCTCTTTGCCCTTGTCCGCCCCTCTTTGCCCTTGTCCGCCCCTCTTTGCCCTTGTCCGCCCCTCTTTGCCCTTGTCCGCCCCTCTTTGCCCTTGTCCGCCCCTCTTTGCCCTTGTCCGCCCCTCTTTGCCCTTGTCCGCCCCTCTTTGCCCTTGTCCCGTATTCTCCGCCCTTGTCCGCCCCTCTTTGCCCTTGTCCGCCCCTCTTTGCCCTTGTCCGCCCCTCTTTGCCCTTGTCCGCCCCTCTTTGCCCTTGTCCGCCCCTCTTTGCCCTTGTCCGCCCCTCTTTGCCCTTGTCCGCCCCTCTTTGCCCTTGTCCGCCCCTCTTTGCCCTTGTCCGCCCCTCTTTGCCCTTGTCCCGTATTCTCCGCCCTTGTCCGCCCCTCTTTGCCCTTGTCCCGTATTCTCCGCACTTGTCCGACCCTCTTTGCCCTTGTCCGACCCTCTTTGCCCTTGTCCGCCCCTCTTTGCCCTTGTCCGCCCCTCTTTGCCCTTGTCCGCCCCTCTTTGCCCTTGTCCCCGTATTCTCCGCCCTTGTCCGCCCCTCTTTGCCCTTGTCCGCCCCTCTTTGCCCTTGTCCGCCCCTCTTTGCCCTTGTCCCCCCTCTTTGCCCTTGTCCGCCCCTCTTTGCCCTTGTCCGCCCCTCTTTGCCCTTGTCCGCCCCTCTTTGCCCTTGTCCGCCCCTCTTTGCCCTTGTCCGCCCCTCTTTGCCCTTGTCCCGTATTCTCCGCCCTTGTCCGCCCCTCTTTGCCCTTGTCCGCCCCTCTTTGCCCTTGTCCGCCCCTCTTTGCCCTTGTCCGCCCCTCTTTGCCCTTGTCCGCCCCTCTTTGCCCTTGTCCGCCCCTCTTTGCCCTTGTCCGCCCCTCTTTGCCCTTGTCCGCCCCTCTTTGCCCTTGTCCGCCCCTCTTTGCCCTTGTCCGCCCCTCTTTGCCCTTGTCCGCCCCTCTTTGCCCTTGTCCGCCCCTCTTTGCCCTTGTCCGCCCCTCTTTGCCCTTGTCCCGTATTCTCCGCCCTTGTCCGCCCCTCTTTGCCCTTGTCCGCCCCTCTTTGCCCTTGTCCGCCCCTCTTTGCCCTTGTCCGCCCCTCTTTGCCCTTGTCCGCCCCTCTTTGCCCTTGTCCGCCCCTCTTTGCCCTTGTCCGCCCCCTCTTTGCCCTTGTCCCGTATTCTCCGCCGTTGTCCGCCCCTCTTTGCCCTTGTCCGCCCCTCTTTGCCCTTGTCCCGTATTCTCCGCCGTTGTCCGCCCCTCTTTGCCCTTGTCCGCCCCTCTTTGCCCTTGTCCGCCCCTCTTTGCCCTTGTCCGCCCCTCTTTGCCCTTGTCCGCCCCTCTTTGCCCTTGTCCGCCCCTCTTTGCCCTTGTCCGCCCCTCTTTGCCCTTGTCCGCCCCTCTTTGCCCTTGTCCGCCCCTCTTTGCCCTTGTCCGCCCCTCTTTGCCCTTGTCCGCCCCTCTTTGCCCTTGTCCGCCCCTCTTTGCCCTTGTCCGCCCCTCTTTGCCCTTGTCCGCCCCTCTTTGCCCTTGTCCGCCCCTCTTTGCCCTTGTCCCGTATTCTCCGCCCTTGTCCGCCCCTCTTTGCCCTTGTCCGCCCCTCTTTGCCCTTGTCCGCCCCTCTTTGCCCTTGTCCGCCCCTCTTTGCCCTTGTCCGCCCCTCTTTGCCCTTGTCCGCCCCTCTTTGCCCTTGTCCGCCCCTCTTTGCCCTTGTCCGCCCCTCTTTGCCCTTGTCCGCCCCTCTTTGCCCTTGTCCGCCCCTCTTTGCCCTTGTCCGCCCCTCTTTGCCCTTGTCCCGTATTCTCCGCCCTTGTCCGCCCCTCTTTGCCCTTGTCCGCCCCTCTTTGCCCTTGTCCGCCCCTCTTTGCCCTTGTCCGCCCCTCTTTGCCCTTGTCCGCCCCTCTTTGCCCTTGTCCGCCCCTCTTTGCCCTTGTCCGCCCCTCTTTGCCCTTGTCCCGTATTCTCCGCCCTTGTCCGCCCCTCTTTGCCCTTGTCCGCCCCTCTTTGCCCTTGTCCCGTATTCTCCGCCGTTGTCCGCCCCTCTTTGCCCTTGTCCGCCCCTCTTTGCCCTTGTCCGCCCCTCTTTGCCCTTGTCCGCCCCTCTTTGCCCTTGTCCGCCCCTCTTTGCCCTTGTCCGCCCCTCTTTGCCCTTGTCCGCCCCTCTTTGCCCTTGTCCGCCCCTCTTTGCCCTTGTCCGCCCCTCTTTGCCCTTGTCCGCCCCTCTTTGCCCTTGTCCGCCCCTCTTTGCCCTTGTCCGCCCCTCTTTGCCCTTGTCCGCCCCTCTTTGCCCTTGTCCGCCCCTCTTTGCCCTTGTCCGCCCCTCTTTGCCCTTGTCCGCCCCTCTTTGCCCTTGTCCCGTATTCTCCGCCCTTGTCCGCCCCTCTTTGCCCTTGTCCGCCCCTCTTTGCCCTTGTCCGCCCCTCTTTGCCCTTGTCCGCCCCTCTTTGCCCTTGTCCGCCCCTCTTTGCCCTTGTCCGCCCCTCTTTGCCCTTGTCCGCCCCTCTTTGCCCTTGTCCGCCCCTCTTTGCCCTTGTCCGCCCCTCTTTGCCCTTGTCCGACTCTCTTTGCCCTTGTCCGACTCTCTTTGCCCTTGTCCGCCCCTCTTTGCCCTTGTCCGCCCCTCTTTGCCCTTGTCCCGTATTCTCCGCCCTTGTCCGCCCCTCTTTGCCCTTGTCCGCCCCTCTTTGCCCTTGTCCGCCCCTCTTTGCCCTTGTCCGCCCCTCTTTGCCCTTGTCCGCCCCTCTTTGCCCTTGTCCGCCCCTCTTTGCCCTTGTCCGCCCCTCTTTGCCTTGTCGGCCCCTCTTTGCCTTGTCCGCCCCTCTTTGCCTTGTCCGCCCCTCTTTGCCCTTGTCCGCCCCTCTTTGCCCTTGTCCGCCCCTCTTTGCCCTTGTCCGCCCCTCTTTGCCCTTGTCCGCCCCTCTTTGCCCTTGTCCGCCCCTCTTTGCCCTTGTCCGCCCCTCTTTGCCCTTGTCCGCCCCTCTTTGCCCTTGTCCGCCCCTCTTTGCCCTTGTCCGCCCCTCTTTGCCCTTGTCCGCCCCTCTTTGCCCTTGTCCGCCCCTCTTTGCCCTTGTCCGCCCCTCTTTGCCCTTGTCCGCCCCTCTTTGCCCTTGTCCGCCCCTCTTTGCCCTTGTCCGCCCCTCTTTGCCCTTGTCCGCCCCTCTTTGCCCTTGTCCGCCCCTCTTTGCCCTTGTCCCGTATTCTCCGCCCTTGTCCGCCCCTCTTTGCCCTTGTCCGCCCCTCTTTGCCCTTGTCCCGTATTCTCCGCCCTTGTCCGCCCCTCTTTGCCCTTGTCCGCCCCTCTTTGCCCTTGTCCGCCCCTCTTTGCCCTTGTCCCGTATTCTCCGCCCTTGTCCGCCCCTCTTTGCCCTTGTCCCGTATTCTCCGCGCTTGTCCGCCCCTCTTTGCCCTTGTCCGCCCCTCTTTGCCCTTGTCCGCCCCTCTTTGCCCTTGTCCGCCCCTCTTTGCCCTTGTCGCCTGCCTGTCCGCCCCTCTTTGCCCTTGTCCGCCCCTCTTTGCCCTTGTCCGCCCCTCTTTGCCCTTGTCCGCCCCTCTTTGCCCTTGTCCGCCCCTCTTTGCCCTTGTCCGCCCCTCTTTGCCCTTGTCCCGTATTCTCCGTCATTGTCCGCCCCTCTTTGCCCTTGTCCGCCCCCTTTGCCCTTGTCCCGCCCCTCTTTGCCCTTGTCCGCCCCTCTTTGCCCTTGTCCGCCCCTCTTTGCCCTTGTCCGCCCCTCTTTGCCCTTGTCCGCCCCTCTTTGCCCTTGTCCGCCCCTCTTTGCCCTTGTCCGCCCCTCTTTGCCCTTGTCCGCCCCTCTTTGCCCTTGTCCGCCCCTCTTTGCCCTTGTCCGCCCCTCTTTGCCCTTGTCCGCCCCTCTTTGCCCTTGTCCCGTATTCTCCGCCCTTGTCCGCCCCTCTTTGCCCTTGTCCGCCCCTCTTTGCCCTTGTCCGCCCCTCTTTGCCCTTGTCCGCCCCTCTTTGCCCTTGTCCGACCCTCTTTTCCCTTGTCCGCCCCTCTTTGCCCTTGTCCGCCCCTCTTTGCCCTTGTCCCGTATTCTCCGCCCTTGTCCGCCCCTCTTTGCCCTTGTCCGCCCCTCTTTGCCCTTGTCCGCCCCTCTTTGCCCTTGTCCCGTATTCTCCGCCCTTGTCCGCCCCTCTTTGCCCTTGTCTGCCCCTCTTTGCCCTTGTCCGCCCCTCTTTGCCCTTGTCCCGTATTCTCCGCACTTGTCCGCCCCTCTTTGCCCTTGTCCCGTATTCTCCGCCCTTGTCCGCCCCTCTTTGCCCTTGTCCCGTATTCTCCGCCCTTGTCCGCCCCTCTTTGCCCTTGTCCGCCCCTCTTTGCCCTTGTCCCGTATTCTCCGCCCTTGTCCGCCCCTCTTTGCCCTTGTCCGCCCCTCTTTGCCCTTGTCCGCCCCTCTTTGCCCTTGTCCGCCCCTCTTTGCCCTTGTCCGCCCCTCTTTGCCCTTGTCCGCCCCTCTTTGCCCTTGTCCGCCCCTCTTTGCCCTTGTCCGCCCCTCTTTGCCCTTGTCCGCCCCTCTTTGCCCTTGTCCGCCCCTCTTTGCCCTTGTCCGCCCCTCTTTGCCCTTGTCCGCCCCTCTTTGCCCTTGTCCGCCCCTCTTTGCCCTTGTCCGCCCCTCTTTGCCCTTGTCCGCCCCTCTTTGCCCTTGTCCGCCCCTCTTTGCCCTTGTCCCGTATTCTCCGCCGTTGTCCGCCCCTCTTTGCCCTTGTCCCGTATTCTCCGCCGTTGTCCGCCCCTCTTTGCCCTTGTCCCGTATTCTCCGCCGTTGTCCGCCCCTCTTTGCCCTTGTCCGCCCCTCTTTGCCCTTGTCCGCCCCTCTTTGCCCTTGTCCGCCCCTCTTTGCCCTTGTCCGCCCCTCTTTGCCCTTGTCCGCCCCTCTTTGCCCTTGTCCGCCCCTCTTTGCCCTTGTCCGCCCCTCTTTGCCCTTGTCCGCCCCTCTTTGCCCTTGTCCGCCCCTCTTTGCCCTTGTCCGCCCCTCTTTGCCCTTGTCCGCCCCTCTTTGCCCTTGTCCGCCCCTCTTTGCCCTTGTCCGCCCCTCTTTGCCCTTGTCCGCCCCTCTTTGCCCTTGTCCCGTATTCTCCGCCCTTGTCCGCCCCTCTTTGCCCTTGTCCGCCCCTCTTTGCCCTTGTCCGCCCCTCTTTGCCCTTGTCCGCCCCTCTTTGCCCTTGTCCGCCCCTCTTTGCCCTTGTCCGCCCCTCTTTGCCCTTGTCCGCCCCTCTTTGCCCTTGTCCGCCCCTCTTTGCCCTTGTCCGCCCCTCTTTGCCCTTGTCCGCCCCTCTTTGCCCTTGTCCCGTATTCTCCGCCGTTGTCCGCCCCTCTTTGCCCTTGTCCGCCCCTCTTTGCCCTTGTCCGCCCCTCTTTGCCCTTGTCCGCCCCTCTTTGCCCTTGTCCGCCCCTCTTTGCCCTTGTCCGCCCCTCTTTGCACTTGTCCGCCCCTCTTTGCCCTTGTCCGCCCCTCTTTGCCCTTGTCCGCCCCTCTTTGCCCTTGTCCGCCCCTCTTTGCCCTTGTCCGCCCCTCTTTGCCCTTGTCCGCCCCTCTTTGCCCTTGTCCCGTATTCTCCGCCCTTGTCCGCCCCTCTTTGCCCTTGTCCGCCCCTCTTTGCCCTTGTCCGCCCCTCTTTGCCCTTGTCCGCCCCTCTTTGCCCTTGTCCCGTATTCTCCGCCCTTGTCCGCCCCTCTTTGCCCTTGTCCGCCCCTCTTTGCCCTTGTCCGCCCCTCTTTGCCCTTGTCCGCCCCTCTTTGCCCTTGTCCGCCCCTCTTTGCCCTTGTCCGCCCCTCTTTGCCCTTGTCCGCCCCTCTTTGCCCTTGTCCGCCCCTCTTTGCCCTTGTCCGCCCCTCTTTGCCCTTGTCCGCCCCTCTTTGCCCTTGTCCGCCCCTCTTTGCCCTTGTCCGCCCCTCTTTGCCCTTGTCCGCCCCTCTTTGCCCTTGTCCGCCCCTCTTTGCCCTTGTCCGCCCCTCTTTGCCCTTGTCCGCCCCTCTTTGCCCTTGTCCGCCCCTCTTTGCCCTTGTCCCGTATTCTCCGCCCTTGTCCGCCCCTCTTTGCCCTTGTCCGCCCCTCTTTGCCCTTGTCCCGTATTCTCCGCCCTTGTCCGCCCCTCTTTGCCCTTGTCCGCCCCTCTTTGTCCCGTATTCTCCGCCCTTGTCCGCCCCTCTTTGCCCTTGTCCGCCCCTCTTTGCCCTTGTCCGCCCCTCTTTGCCCTTGTCCGCCCCTCTTTGCCCTTGTCCGCCCCTCTTTGCCCTTGTCCGCCCCTCTTTGCCCTTGTCCGCCCCTCTTTGCCCTTGTCCGCCCCTCTTTGCCCTTGTCCCGTATTCTCCGCCCTTGTCCGCCCCTCTTTGCCCTTGTCCCGTATTCTCCGCGCTTGTCCGCCCCTCTTTGCCCCTGTCCGCCCCTCTTTGTCCTTGTCCGCCCCTCTTTGTCCTTGTCCGCCCCTCTTTGTCCTTGTCCGCCCCTCTTTGCCCTTGTCCGCCCCTCTTTGCCCTTGTCCGCCCCTCTTTGCCCTTGTCCGCCCCTCTTTGCCCTTGTCCGCCCCTCTTTGCCCTTGTCCCGTATTCTCCGTCCTTGTCCGCCCCTCTTTGCCCTTGTCCGCCCCTCTTTGCCCTTGTCCGCCCCTCTTTGCCCTTGTCCGCCCCTCTTTGCCCTTGTCCGCCCCTCTTTGCCCTTGTCCCGTATTCTCCGCCCTTGTCCGCCCCTCTTTGCCCTTGTCCCGTATTCTCCGCCCTTGTCCGCCCCTCTTTGCCCTTGTCCCGTATTCTCCGCCCTTGTCCGCCCCTCTTTGCCCTTGTCCGCCCCTCTTTGCCCTTGTCCGCCCCTCTTTGCCCTTGTCCGCCCCTCTTTGCCCTTGTCCGCCCCTCTTTGCCCTTGTCCGCCCCTCTTTGCCCTTGTCCGCCCCTCTTTGCCCTTGTCCCGTATTCTCCGCCCTTGTCCGCCCCTCTTTGCCCTTGTCCGCCCCTCTTTGCCCTTTTCCGCCCCTCTTTGCCCTTGTCCGCCCCTCTTTGCCCTTGTCCGCCCCTCTTTGCCCTTGTCCGCCCCTCTTTGCCCTTGTCCCGTATTCTCCGCCCTTGTCTGCCCCTCTTTGCCCTTGTCCGCCCCTCTTTGCCCTTGTCCGCCCCTCTTTGCCCTTGTCCGCCCCTCTTTGCCCTTGTCCGCCCCTCTTTGCCCTTGTTCCCGTATTCTCCGCCCTTGTCCGCCCCTCTTTGCCCTTGTCCCGTATTCTCCGCCCTTGTCCGCCCCTCTTTGCCCCTGTCCGCCCCTCTTTGCCCTTGTCCGCCCCTCTTTGCCCTTGTCCGCCCCTCTTTGCCCTTGTCCGCCCCTCTTTGCCTTTGTCCGCCCCTCTTTGCCCTTGTCCCGTATTCTCCGCCCTTGTCCGCCCCTCTTTGCCCTTGTCCGCCCCTCTTTGCCCTTGTCCGCCCCTCTTTGCCCTTGTCCGCCCCTCTTTGCCCTTGTCCGCCCCTCTTTGCCCTTGTCCGCCCCTCTTTGCCCTTGTCCGCCCCTCTTTGCCCTTGTCCGCCCCTCTTTGCCCTTGTCCGCCCCTCTTTGCCCTTGTCCGCCCCTCTTTGCCCTTGTCCGCCCCTCTTTGCCCTTGTCCGCCCCTCCTTGCCCTTGTCCGCCCCTCCTAGCCCTTGTCCGCCCCTCCTTGCCCTTGTCCGCCCCTCCTTGCCCTTGTCCGCCCCTCCTTGCCCTTGTCCGCCCCTCTTTGCCCTTGTCCGCCCCTCTTTGCCCTTGTCCGCCCCTCTTTGCCCTTGTCCGCCCCTCTTTGCCCTTGTCCGCCCCTCTTTGCCCTTGTCCCGTATTTTCCGCCCTTGTCCGCCCCTCTTTGCCCTTGTCCGCCCCTCTTTGCCCTTGTCCGCCCCTCTTTGCCCTTGTCCGCCCCTCTTTGCCCTTGTCCGCCCCTCTTTGCCCTTGTCCGCCCCTCTTTGCCCTTGTCCCGTATTATCCGCCCTTGTCCGCCCCTCTTTGCCCTTGTCCGCCCCTCTTTGCCCTTGTCCGCCCCTCTTTGCCCTTGTCCGCCCCTCTTTGCCCTTGTCCGCCCCTCTTTGCCCTTGTCCGCCCCTCTTTGCCCTTGTCCGCCCCTCTTTGCCCTTGTCCGCCCCTCTTTGCCCTTGTCCCGTATTCTCCGCCCTTGTCCGCCCCTCTTTGCCCTTGTCCCGTATTCTCCGCCCTTGTCCGCCCCTCTTTGCCCTTGTCCCGTATTCTCCGCCCTTGTCCGCCCCTCTTTGCCCTTGTCCGCCCCTCTTTGCCCTTGTCCGCCCCTCTTTGCCCTTGTCCGCCCCTCTTTGCCCTTGTCCCGTATTCTCCGCCCTTGTCCGCCCCTCTTTGCCCTTGTCCGCCCCTCTTTGCCCTTGTCCCGTGTTCTCCGCCCTTGTCCGCCCCTCTTTGCCCTTGTCCGCCCCTCTTTGCCCTTGTCCCGTGTTCTCCGCCCTTGTCCGCCCCTCTTTGCCCTTGTCCGCCCCTCTTTGCCCTTGTCCGCCCCTCTTTGCCCTTGTCCGCCCCTCTTTGCCCTTGTCCGCCCCTCTTTGCCCTTGTCCGCCCCTCTTTGCCCTTGTCCCGTGTTCTCCGCCCTTGTCCGCCCCTCTTTGCCCTTGTCCGCCCCTCTTTGCCCTTGTCCCGTGTTCTCCGCCCTTGTCCGCCCCTCTTTGCCCTTGTCCGCCCCTCTTTGCCCTTGTCCGCCCCTCTTTGCCCTTGTCCGCCCCTCTTTGCCCTTGTCCGCCCCTCTTTGCCCTTGTCCGCCCCTCTTTGCCCTTGTCCGCCCCTCTTTGCCCTTGTCCGCCCCTCTTTGCCCTTGTCCGCCCCTCTTTGCCCTTGTCCGCCCCTCTTTGCCCTTGTCCGCCCCTCTTTGCCCTTGTCCCGTGTTCTCCGCCCTTGTCCGCCCCTCTTTGCCCTTGTCCGCCCCTCTTTGCCCTTGTCCGCCCCTCTTTGCCCTTGTCCTCCCCTCTTTGCCCTTGTCCGCCCCTCTTTGCCCTTGTCCGCCCCTCTTTGCCCTTGTCCGCCCCTCTTTGCCCTTGTCCCGTGTTCTCCGCCCTTGTCCGCCCCTCTTTGCCCTTGTCCGCCCCTCTTTGCCCTTGTCCGCCCCTCTTTGCCCTTGTCCGCCCCTCTTTGCCCTTGTCCGCCCCTCTTTGCCCTTGTCCGCCCCTCTTTGCCATTGTCCGCCCCTCTTTGCCCTTGTCCCGTATTCTCCGCACTTGTCCGCCCCTCTTTGCCCCTGTCCGCCCCTCTTTGCCCCTGTCCGCCCCTCTTTGCCCCTGTCCGCCCCTCTTTGCCCCTGTCCGACCCTCTTTGCCCTTGTCCCGTATTCTCCGCACTTGTCCGCCCCTCTTTGCCCCCGTCCGCCCCTCTGTGCCCCCGTCCGCCCCTCTGTGCCCCCGTCCGCCCCTCTGTGCCCCCGTCCGCCCCTCTGTGCCCTTGTCCGCCCCTCTTTGCCCTTGTCCGCCCCTCTTTGCCCTTGTCCGCCCCTCTTTGCCCTTGTCCGCCCCTCTTTGCCCTTGTCCCGTATTCTCCGCCCTTGTCCGCCCCTCTTTGCCCTTGTCCCGTATTCTCCGCCCTTGTCCGCCCCTCTTTGCCCTTGTCCCGTATTCTCCGCCCTTGTCCGCCCCTCTTTGCCCTTGTCCCGTATTCTCCGCCCTTGTCCGCCCCTCTTTGCTCTTGTCCGCCCCTCTTTGCTCTTGTCCGCCCCTCTTTGCCCTTGTCCGCCCCTCTTTGCCCTTGTCCGCCCCTCTTTGCCCTTGTCCGCCCCTCTTTGCCCTTGTCCGCCCCTCTTTGCCCTTGTCCGCCCCTCTTTGCCCTTGTCCGCCCCTCTTTGCCCTTGTCCGCCCCTCTTTGCCCTTGTCCGCCCCTCTTTGCCCCTGTCCGCCCCTCTTTGCCCCTGTCCGCCCCTCTTTGCCCCTGTCCGCCCCTCTTTGCCCCTGTCCGCCCCTCTTTGCCCCTGTCCGCCCCTCTTTGCCCTTGTTCCGTATTCTCCGCACTTGTCCGCCCCTCTTTGCCCCCGTCCGCCCCTCTTTGCCCCCGTCCGCCCCTCTTTGCCCCCGTCCGCCCCTCTTTGCCCCCGTCCGCCCCTCTTTGCCCCCGTCCGCCCCTCTTTGCCCCCGTCCGCCCCTCTTTGCCCCCGTCCGCCCCTCTTTGCCCCCGTCCGCCCCTCTTTGCCCTTGTCCGCCCCTCTTTGCCCTTGTCCGCCCCTCTTTGCCCTTGTCCGCCCCTCTTTGCCCTTGTCCCGTATTCTCCGCACTTGTCCGCCCCTGTCCGCCCCTGTCCGCCCCTCTTTGCCCCTGTCAGCCCCTCTTTGCCCCTGTCCGCCCCTCTTTGCCCCTGTCCGCCCCTCTTTGCCCCTGTCCGCCCCTCTTTGCCCCTGTCCGCCCCTCTTTGCCCCTGTCCGCCCCTCTTTGCCCTTGTCCCGTATTCTCCGCACTTGTCCGCCCCTCTTTGCCCCCGTCCGCCCCTCTTTGCCCCCGTCCGCCCCTCTTTGCCCCCGTCCGCCCCTCTTTGCCCCCGTACGCCCCTCTTTGCCCCCGTCCGCCCCTCTTTGCCCCCGTCCGCCCCTCTTTGCCCCCGTCCGCCCCTCTTTGCCCCCGTCCGCCCCTCTTTGCCCCCGTCCGACCCTCTTTGCCCCCGTCCGCTCCTCTTTGCCCCCGTCCGCCCCTCTTTGCCCCCGTCCGCCCCTCTTTCCCCCGTCCGCCCCTCTTTGCCCCCGTCCGCCCCTCTTTGCCCCCGTCCGCCCCTCTTTGCCCCCGTCCGCCCCTCTTTGCCCCCGTCCGCCCCTCTTTGCCCTTGTCCGCCCCTCTTTGCCCTTGTCCGCCCCTCTTTGCCCTTGTCCGCCCCTCTTTGCCCTTGTCCGCCCCTCTTTGCCCTTGTCCGCCCCTCTTTGCCCTTGTCCGCCCCTCTTTGCCCTTGTCCGCCCCTCTTTGCCCTTGTCCCTTATTCTCCGCCCTTGTCCGCCCCTCTTTGCCCTTGTCCGCCCCTCTTTGCCCTTGTCTGCCCCTCTTTGCCCTTGTCCGCCCCTCTTTGCCCTTGTCTCGTATTCTCCGCCCTTGTCCGCCCCTCTTTGCTCTTGTCCGCCCCTCTTTGCCCTTGTCCCGTATTCTCCGCCCTTGTCCGCCCCTCTTTGCCCTTGTCCGCCCCTCTTTGCCCTTGTCCGCCCCTCTTTGCCCTTGTCCGCCCCTCTTTGCCCTTGTCCGCCCTTCTTTGCCCTTGTCCGCCCCTCTTTGCCCTTGTCCGCCCCTCTTTGCCCTTGTCCGCCCCTCTTTGCCCTTGTCCCGTATTCTCCGCACTTGTCCGCCCCTCTTTGCCCTTGTCCGCCCCTCTTTGCCCTTGTCCGCCCCTCTTTGCCCTTGTCCGCCCCTCTTTGCCCTTGTCCGCCCCTCTTTGCCCTTGTCCGCCCCTCTTTGCCCTTGTCCGCCCCTCTTTGCCCTTGTCCGCCCCTCTTTGCCCTTGTCCCGTATTCTCCGCCCTTGTCCGCCCCTCTTTGCCCTTGTCCGCCCCTCTTTGCCCTTGTCCGCCCCTCTTTGCCCTTGTCCGCCCCTCTTTGCCCTTGTCCGCCCCTCTTTGCCCTTGTCCGCCCCTCTTTGCCCTTGTCCGCCCCTCTTTGCCCTTGCCCGCCCCTCTTTGCCCTTGCCCGCCCCTCTTTGCCCTTGTCCGCCCCTCTTTGCCCTTGTCCCGTATTCTCCGCCCTTGTCCGCCCCTCTTTGCCCTTGTCCGCCCCTCTTTGCCCTTGTGTGCCCCTCTTTGCCCTTGTCCGCCCCTCTTTGCCCTTGTCCGCCCCTCTTTGCCCTTGTCCCGTATTCTCCGCCCTTGTCCGCCCCTCTTTGCCCTTGTCCGCCCCTCTTTGCCCTTGTCCCGTATTCTCCGCCCTTGTCCGCCCCTCTTTGCCCTTGTCCGCCCCTCTTTGCCCTTGTCCGCCCCTCTTTGCCCCTGTCCGCCCCTCTTTGCCCCTGTCCGCCCCTCTTTGCCCCTGTCCGCCCCTCTTTGCCCTTGTCCCGTATTCTCCGCACTTGTCCGCCCCTCTTTGCCCCCGTCCGCCCCTCTGTGCCCCCGTCCGCCCCTCTGTGCCCCCGTCCGCCCCTCTTTGCCCCTGTCCGCCCCTCTTTGCCCCTGTCCGCCCCTCTTTGCCCCTGTCCGCCCCTCTTTGCCCTTGTCCGCCCCTCTTTGCCCTTGTCCGCCCCTCTTTGCCCTTGTCCCGTATTCTCGGCACTTGTCCGCCCCTCTTTGCCCCTGTCCGCCCCTCTTTGCCCCTGTCCGCCCCTCTTTGCCCCTGTCCGCACCTCTTTGCCCTTGTCCCGTATTCTCCGCACTTGTCCGCCCCTCTTTGCCCCCGTGCGCCCCTCTTTGCCCCCGTGCGCCCCTCTTTGCCCCCGTGCGCCCCTCTTTGCCCCCGTGCGCCCCTCTTTGCCCCCGTGCGCCCCTCTTTGCCCCCGTCCGCCCCTCTTTGCCCCCGTCCGCCCCTCTTTGCCCCCGTCCGCCCCTCTTTGCCCTTGTCCGCCCCTCTTTGCCCCTGTCCGCCCCTCTTTGCCCCTGTCCGCCCCTCTTTGCCCTTGTCCGCCCCTCTTTGCCCTTGTCCGCCCCTCTTTGCCCTTGTCCGCCCCTCTTTGCCCTTGTCCGCCCCTCTTTGCCCTTGTCCGCCCCTCTTTGCCCTTGTCCGCCCCTCTTTGCCCTTGTCCGCCCCTCTTTGCCCTTGTCTGGTATTCTCCGCACTTGTCCAATCCTCTTTGACATTGTCCGCCCCTCTTTGCCTTTGTCCGCCCCTCTTTGCCTTTGTCCGCCCCTCTTTGCCTTTGTCCGCCCCTCTTTGCCCTTCTCAGCCCATCTTTGCCCTTGTATGCCCCTCTTTGCCTTTGTCCCGTATTCTCCGAACTTGTCCGCCCCTCTTTGCCCTTGTCCGCCCCTCTTTGCCCTTGTCCGACCCTCTTTGAACTTGTCCCGTATTCTCTGCCCTTGTCCGCCCCTCTTTACTCTTGTCCGCCCCTCTTTACTCTTGTCCGCCCCTCTTTACTCTTGTCCGCCCCTCTTTACCCTTGTCCGCCCCTTTTTGCCCTTGTCCACCCCTCTTTGACCTTGTCCGCAGCTCTTTGCCCTTGTCCGCACCTCTTTGCCCTTTTCCGTTATTCTCCGCAATTCTCTACCCCTTTTTGCGCTTGTCCACCTCTCTTTGACTTTGTCCCATATTCTCCGCCCTTCTCCGCACCTCTTTGCCCTTGTCCTGTATTCTCCGCCCTTGTCAGCCCCTCTTTTCCCTTGTCAGCCCCTCTTTGCCCTTGTCCAGTATTCTCCGCTCTTGTCAGGACCTCTTTGCTCTTTTCGCTCCTCTTTCCCCTTTTCCCGTATTCTCCGCACTTGTCCGACCCTCTTTGAACTTGTCCGCCCGTCTTTGCCCTTTTCCGCCCCTCTTTGCACTTGTCCGCCCTCCTTTGCCCTTCTCCGCATCTTTTTGCTCTTTTCTGCCCCTCTTGCATTTGTCCGCCCATCTTTGCCATTTTCCGCCCCTCTTTGCCCTTGCCCCGTATTCTCCGCACTTCTCCGCCCCTTTACTCTTGTCCCGTATTCTCTGCACTTCTCCGTCCCTCTTTGCAATTGTGCAACCCCCTTTGCCCTTGTCCGCCCCTCTTTGCCCTTGTCCCGTATTCTCCGCCCTTGTCCGCCCCTCTTTGCCCCTGTCCGCCCCTCTTTGCCCCTGTCCGCCCCTCTTTGCCCCTGTCCGCCCCTCTTTGCCCCTGTCCGCCCCTCTTTGCCCCTGTCCGCCCCTCTTTGCCCTTGTCCCGTATTCTCCGCACTTGTTTGCCCCTCTTTGCCCCCGTCCGCCCCTCCTTTGCCCCCGTCCGCCCCTCTTTGCCCCCGTCCGCCCCTCTTTGCCCCCGTCCGCCCCTCTTTGCCCCCGTCCGCCCCTCTTTGCCCCCGTCCGCCCCTCTGTGCCCCCGTCCGCCCCTCTGTGCCCCCGTCCGCCCCTCTGTGCCCCCGTCCGCCCCTCTGTGCCCCCGTCCGCCCTTTCTTTGCCCCTGTCCGCCCCTCTTTGCCCCTGTCCGCCCCTCTTTGCCCTTGTCCGCCCCTCTTTGCCCTTGTCCCGTATTCTCGGCACTTGTCCGCCCCTCTTTGCCCCTGTCCGCCCCTCTTTGCCCCTGTCCGCCCCTCTTTGCCCCTGTCCGCCCCTCTTTGCCCCTGTCCGCCCCTCTTTGCCCCTGTCCGCCCCTCTTTGCCCTTGTCCCGTATTCTCCGTACTTGTCCGCCCCTCGTTGCCCCCGTCCGCCCCTCTTTGCCCCCGTCCGCCCCTCTTTGCCCCTGTCCGCCCCTCTTTGCCCCTGTCCGCCCCTCTTTGCCCTTGTCCGCCCCTCTTTGCCCTTGTCCGCCCCTCTTTGCCCTTGTCCGCCCCTCTTTGCCCTTGTCCGCCCCTCTTTGCCCTTGTCCGCCCCTCTTTGCCCTTGTCCGCCCCTCTTTGCCCTTGTCCGCCCCTCTTTGCCCTTGTCCGCCCCTCTTTGCCCTTGTCCGCCCCTCTTTGCCCTTGTCCGCCCCTCTTTGCCCTTGTCCCGTATTCTCCGCCCTTGTCCGCCCCTCTTTGCCCTTGTCCGCCCCTCTTTGCCCTTGTCCGCCCCTCTTTGCCCTTGTCCCCCCCTCTTTGCCCTTGTCCCCCCCCTCTTTGCCCTTGTCCGGCCCTCTTTGCCCTTGTCCGGCCCTCTTTGCCCTTGTCCGGCCCTCTTTGCCCTTGTCCGGCCCTCTTTGCCCTTGTCCCGTGTTCTCCGCACTTGTCCACCCCTCTTTGCCATTGTCCGCCCCTCTTTGCACTTGTCCCGTATTCTCCGCACTTCTCTGCCCCTCTTTGCCATTGTCCACCCCTCTTTGCCCTTGTCCAAATTTCTTTGCCCTTCTCCAGTATTCTCTGTACTTGTCCGCCCCTCTTTGCCCTTGTCCGCCCCTCTTTGCCCTTGTCCGCCCCTCTTTGCCCTTGTCCGCCCCTCTTTGCCCTTGTCCGCCCCTCTTTGCCCTTGTCCGCCCCTCTTTGCCCTTGTCCGCCCCTCTTTGCCCTTGTCCGCCCCTCTTTGCCCTTGTCCGCCCCTCTTTGCCCTTGTCTGGTATTCTCCGCACTTGTCCAATCCTCTTTGACATTGTCCGCCCCTCTTTGCCTTTGTCCGCCCCTCTTTGCCTTTGTCCGCCCCTCTTTGCCTTTGTCCGCCCCTCTTTGCCTTTGTCCGCCCCTCTTTGCCTTTGTCCGCCCCTCTTTGCCCTTCTCAGCCCATCTTTGCCCTTGTATGCCCCTCTTTGCCTTTGTCCCGTATTCTCCGAACTTGTCCGCCCCTCTTTGCCCTTGTCCGCCCCTCTTTGCCCTTGTCCGACCCTCTTTGAACTTGTCCCGTATTCTCTGCCCTTGTCCGCCCCTCTTTACTCTTGTCCGCCCCTCTTTACTCTTGTCCGCCCCTCTTTACTCTTTTCCGCCCCTCTTTACCCTTGTCCGCCCCTTTTTGCCCTTGTCCACCCCTCTTTGACCTTGTCCGCACCTCTTTGCCCTTGTCCGCACCTCTTTGCCCTTTTCCGTTATTCTCCGCAATTCTCTACCCCTTTTTGCGCTTGTCCACCTCTCTTTGACTTTGTCCCATATTCTCCGCCCTTCTCCGCACCTCTTTGCCCTTGTCCTGTATTCTCCGCACTTGTCAGCCCCTCTTTTCCCTTGTCAGCCCCTCTTTGCCCTTGTCCAGTATTCTCCGCTCTTGTCAGGACCTCTTTGCTCTTTTCGCTCCTCTTTCCACTTTTCCCGTATTCTCCGCACTTGTCCGACCCTCTTTGAACTTGTCCGCCCCTCTTTGCCCTTTTCCGCCCCTCTTTGCACTTGTCCG